>NW_025783049.1:0-33495 GCF_021130785.1 Homalodisca vitripennis | reverse complement strand
CAAAAAAAATCCTACTTTTATTCCTTTACACTCAACCTTGTGTAGCTCTTTATGGAAAAAAATTACACCTAGATCCACTGATTTTTTAAATGTTGTTGTTATACCACAATTTATTGTTAATGTCATGGCCAAATTATAGTTGCTAAAGGCACACATCAGTCGCTTGGAAAATGTAAAACCTATTAGAAGGCTTTAGGCATCTACCTCAATGATGTGGTTTAAGCTCCTCACGTACTCTATAATCTCAGGTGTCATAATATTTATTGTGCTATATAATAAAATTATATATATATATAATGTATATCCACACAATAAATTTATTTCACAATATATTCTACTCTGGAATGACCAAAATTATTGAATCACAATATATTTAGGCGCATCCTACTATCTAAACACAGTGTTTAGTTTTTTTAAAAGCCACAAATAAATAATAATAAGCATAAGGGACCCTATTTTCTTATTGCCCTCCCATATATTTCTCTGTGATGCATTTCCCTTGGTAGTTAGAGTTATTCTAAAATTTAACACAGTCCACCGCTATTTCGGATTTCCCTTCCATCTTTGTACCCATCAATCGAAATCGAAACGATCTGTTTCTGTTTTCAATTTGTTTCTTGTCATTGGTCTTTGCAAATGCATTCAGTTCACTGCAGATATTATTCGTATCGGACTAGCATGCTTGGAATTTGAAGAATGGCCAGTAGGTATATTAAAAAGTAGAATTAAACACTTCTTTTGTATTTTCTGTAAAAAACATAAGCCATTCTTCGCATGGCGACTTGATCTTTTAAGATCTCGAATTACAGCCTTCCTAAATACTTGACCATTAGACAGATCTTCATTTGCATGGAATCATAAGTTTATGCCTCTTTGGAAGGTCTAAAGGGGCAAAAAAAAAAGCCACTGAACTTTTCCACTGAATTTGATCGAGTTTTTGGACATCAACAGAACTTTCTTCCAGAAACGGCATCGTGAAATCCCCGTACGGTCAAATTCTGTTAATGACATCGATGCCTAAAGGACCCTTTACTTTGAAGGTCTTGGGCCACTTTTTGGCTTCCAATGACACTGAGGACATCAAAAAACTTCGAATCAGAAAAAATCCAAAATCTATGATTTTGAATTTGTGATAGACCCAAATTGCCACATTTAGAAGCTAGAAGCTTAACCCACTACACTTTTTTATAGAAAACCTTCAAATATCGTTTTTCTTTTTTCTTGCATTTTTCTTTAGATTCATTTAAATGTTTTCTCGTTGGCCTGATGAATGCCTAAATATTATTTTTGATTCTAATCTTGCAGGAAAAATGGAACCGGAGGGGGGGTTTGGACATGCCTTCATCATAGGACATGAATGGAGTGTTATTTATTAATGGTAGTTTTATAGTCCAATGTAGTTGTGTACACAGATCTTGCAAGCAATCTTGCCTTGAACCTCTTGGGCGTCGCCAACAAATCTATGGAGAAGATGGTTGTTTCGGATTCGTCGAACAATTACATTAAAAATCTTTGTTAGCCATACCAAGAACATCAAAGGACATAAAACTCCATAGTTATATAAGTTAAGATATAAATTAAAAAAAAAAATAAAAAAAATAAATTGGTGGTGTGTTCATTAGACCAAGCCTAACAATGCTATTCACCACTGTGTCACTTGTCTTGACCGAGTTGTCTTCGACAGAATAGCGGTCAGCAGTTGTAGGCCTCCTTCCAACGGTTTTTTTTGAAATGTGTTCAATTATCCACTTCTTGTTCAACGCATGAAGATTTTAGATGACAGCTCATCTTGTTTACTGCTGGCGTGAGAGGGTTAGTGGATTAGGTCTATTGTGGATTTTCTTTTACTCTCTCTTGAAAAAAAAACTCTTGGAATCTTCGCCCTACAAAGGCCAGTACTGTCTTCCCAAAACTTCTGGCTTTGAAGGTGAAGGCCCCAAGATTTCGGCAGCAAATCCTCCACTGTCTTTGGTACACTTCATACGATTTGCATTTACTTGCTCCGGCCAGGTGGATCATGTGGGCAAGAAAAAGCAACACTTCGAACACATGCAATGGTGAGATGCCGCTCGAGGGGATTTCTATGTTTCACAAAGTGAAAAAAAAGCCGATAATGATTGTCTGCCTCGGTTCACCATCACATTACCATGTGTCAAGAAACTAATATCCCACCTAAGTTTTCATATGGGTATATTTTTGTGATTTCAGCGAGTTCATCATACCAGTATGAATAATTCATCAAGCGATAGCCTCGCCTAGGATTTGACTTTCAAACATGCTCAAATAATAATTAGTTTTTTCGGGCCGTTTCCAGTTACATCATTCAATATAGATAAGCATGTGAGGGCACATTGAGTTTTTTAAACCGGAATGCCTCTGATCCGGTTGTCTCAATCCATGCATCAAGCCGGTATGAGAAAATAAAAACGAGATCCTGCAGTATGTGCCCCTTCAGTTTTTGGCTAAATCATATTCCTTCATGGAATGGCGGGACCTAAGGCTTTTTTTACATCACAGTTGTTTTGTTAATTGTTTACGTGGCGTTTTCGGATACCACCAGTTTCTTTCAGAGCAGCCAATTTCTGAGGTCCGGAAAAATTGATAGATAAACGTTACCCGATGTTTTGCAACAGCATGGAATTCAAACTAGATATCCATCAGCGTAATAGGGGCAGCGCTTTGTTGGTTGCCAATTAGGCCGGGACTAATTTTTTAATTACTTGCCTACGTCCCCTTTGACATCTTTTTCTACAATCTTGTGTGTTTAGTTTTCTTTGAACATATTGTTTTTTATAATGTACATTTGTCAGTGCGACTATTCATTCTCCTTGATTAATTTTAGCTGTGCCCTTCGTAATCTTCTTGGAGGTTGAGCCTTTCCAATGACGCACAATGCTACTGTATTTATGGCGCCACTCCCCCAGTATTCATGGACTTGCGTATCTACAAGGACACTACCAAGATATGCCCATGTCTTGTTGTCCGGAGATTCTTTCTTTGAACCCCTTTTTTTTTGTACGCCCAGTTTTTGAATCTGGGCGGCTCGATTTCAACCAGTTTGCAATTTGAATTTTTCTGTTCTTTTTTAGACTGCAGAGCACCTAATGGTAGCGCAATGAAGCTGTTGATGGCGTAAAACCATAGGACACAATTTATTAGGCCCGTCGTTGAGTACCGTTCCTATGCTAGCCAAGCTGCAGGTTTTTGCAATGGGTGTTGGGGTGGTATTTGATAGTTTGATGCTGTGTACGGCTTAGGTCTGCTATCAAGCTCATGTTTTCCTTTGCTCACTAGCCAGCAATGATTAAACCTGGGTTCCTTCCTCACTAGATGGCTTTTGACACATTAATTGGTTTCATGGATTCATCTGGTGATTCTATTCCTTAAGTTCTTGCGCTACTCCACATTGGAGATGTGCCCCAAGAGACCATTGAAACTTAGGCCGCAAAATAGATTTTTTTGACATCTCGCAGAATTCACGCAATTGTGTGAGCTTTCTACAAAACGACTTGCTCTATGTACTACTTTCATCATCTTTTGTTCTTTTTTCTCATTCTTCATCTTTCTTTTTTGCTTCTTATGGGCATCTAGGGCCCACCCTACCTTTTTTAATAATAATACGTTATCCATCTTCTAGTAACTTAAAGTTAGATCCAATTAGAGATAGATGTCATGTTCCAATACAAGGCTCAGAATTCAAAGCTTAAGTATGGGGTATTGTAAAATGGAAAATGTTAAATGTAGTTAGGCCAAACCACCTTTTATAACTATACGTTAGGTGATGCTGTTAGTTAAGACTTATGGGGAAAAAATACAATTATGAGAGCATGAGCAGATAGTGCCTAGTAGCTATGGGTGATTACCAAAAGCATAATACTAGGACTCGCAGACATCGTAGATGGTCGGGTCTACCTAGCTATAGGCCCCCCCCCCCCCCCCCCCGCCCCCCGTAATCATATTTACAAAACAAATGATTTGTTGATGTATGAACCTGTAAAAGCAGCAAAGAGCTAGGCCTCTCAAAAGTTGTCATACATACACTCTTAATAAAATAAATAGTCCAAGGAAAGAAAAATAGCATTGCAAAAAATGTACGATCTACCCGTTCTTAATGTTATATGCACCTATAAAATAATGGTTCCAAGGCAGGAGAACAAAGAAATTGGCCCTTAATGCACTACTCAACAGTGGTTATGACGATGAAACACACATAAAAAAATAATGCATGCACATATGCTCCGGAGAAGAAAAAATATTGCTAACAGTTTTTCTGCTAGCCGTATTACCTTGGCCACAGTTTCTACACAATTTTCACCTACGATAACTTTTACTATTCTACTTGGTCCTTCACCTCCCTCTTCTCCTTCCACGCGAATTCGTATAAAATTGCGACGATTAAAGAAAACTTTGAAATCTTACCGTATCTTGGAAAAACGTACTTAACTAAAGCCAACTCACACGGCTATGAAATCTTATCATCCATTAAACTGATCAACTTATCTCAACTGAATAACTTCACTAGAAGAAATAAGAAAATAGAAACCAAAATTCAAGAGAAGAAGAACACTAACACTATTACTAACAGCATAGACTAAATATCCCTGGTGTTGTTGTTATCATAGACTAACTATGCCAACCGTCAATTTCTATCTTAGCATAGAGTATTAAAAACAACAACAATCTGAATACATATTGTAATATTATATCGATTGAATGTGTTTGAATGGGAAATCAATCAGGTTACCTGAAAGCGGAATTCTCAGTGTTCGTTGTTTTCCCTAATTAATTTAAAGTTACCACCAATTTACCACCGGGGCAAAATTACCACCTGAAATACCACCGAGACCTTAAATTACCACAAAATGTGGTAATTACCACCCGATTGGCAACGCTGGTACTTAATGACATACAAAATACAACTTGTCTGTGACAATCAGTTGAGCAGTCAGCTGATAATAGATAAATTGCAATTTCTCTATCACAGACTATTAAAATACAAAGTCAAGGCCTTTTGTGTCTTTCATGCAATAACCTTTGTACACAAGTCTGTGAAATTGCAATGCATTTGGTAAAATAGGTGGCTAGTAAAATAATAAAAAGTGCATGACCGCACTATAGGGACGTTGGGAGTAAATATTTTATCTTAAGCAAGTTTTTTTTCTTACTTTCCCCTACAACAGGAAGCAGAAATTTCACAATTTCCCCTCATAAAAGAAAAACATTTTTATAGACATAAATTCTTAGTATGCCATAAATTGTTGTACTATGTTATAAATGATTATTTGTAATAAAAATTTTTGTCAAAATATCTATGGTTTTGTTTCTAGTTTTCACTGTCCTAAATCAAAAATATAACATCCTAAATACGAAAAAATTACACTCTTTTAATAAAGTTCTATTTATGTGATTCTCTAAGAACTCAATAACTTTTTCAGGTTTTAAGTTTTTTTTGTAAATTTGTTACAGCCGATCGCAAACTTTTGTATAAAAAAAAGTTTTAAAGTTACGAAAAACAATGTTAACAGCCATTTCACATTTTGCAGCAAATATTTACCCCCAACTTGAAGCTTTTGTTTACAAATGTTACATCTGTACCGTTCAACCTCGTAAAGCTAACTATAACACGACAAGTATGTATATGGTTAAAATGGTATTATATATATATATATATATATTTGTGTGTGTGTGTGTGTTAACCGTTGATAAAGTTTAATCGAAACAATATTATTAATAATCTCTCAAACTCATTAATGAGCTGGACTAGTTGTGTACTGGGTATTATAACTTTATTGTTGATTATACATTATAATTACTTATAAATATAAGCAATATTATTTAAGCTAACTTCCATGATTCCGACGCTAGGCCAGATCTTAGTTGATACTGTATAAAAGTCCGGCCTTGCACTCAGACCTCTGACCAGCGGAGCAAGAATAATAATCCTTTGCTTCTCTACCCCCACTGAGGTCATTTCTTCTTCTTCCAGCGTCAGTGATCGTTTCCTCATTCTCCCCATGTGTGTCTCTCATAAATGAGGTGGCACCCTAAAAGACAAAATAACCTTACAAGTGCTAGACTTTATAGAGGGCCGGCCCCCGACCAATCTCTGAGCTAGCCACCATATTGTTTCCTGGTTGAGGTTACAATATCAATGAAATGGAACTTGAATGTTTTAACTATAACTATAGATTAATAGGCAGAATTAAGGCTCAGGAGAGTTCGATTCCTCTCTTGAATGGTGTTGTTAACAGACAATAGTTTGATGACCAGACTCGAGTTTGCGTGCCCCCTCTATATGGATCGAATGAAATTACTTAATAATTATATAATATAGTTGTTGTTAAGAATGTCTTCATTCTATTAATTTTTGTGAGTTTAAAAATGTAAAGTGCCTATATGTTTTTATTTTGTAGCAAAAACATTCAGTGGGAAAGTTGTAGTTAAAAGTTTAAGTATATTTTTTTATGCCTTTTAGTTAAATATAACCATTATCTCGGTACAAGGTGAGGAACCGCTGACCAAATAGCAGTGAATAAATAATATGAGAAAATATGCAATTCAATATTAGACTGTTTCAGACAAAGCTCAGTTTTAAATATAAGCCATTTTTTGAGAGAGGGAATGTCCTTCGACAATCTATTTCATAAAACTACTTTAAATTTAACTTATAAATATATTTTACTGAGCAAAATATCCTTTAATTAGTAAATAAAATTAATAAGACATAAATTAATTAATTAGATAAATAAATTACTTAAATTTGATATTGGGCAATTATTTACCATTCCTTCATTTTATATAATGAGTGTTAGAGAACTATTATATCAGAGTAATAATTTTTTAAACATTTTATGATGTAGCTCATGGTGAAAAGAGTACTTTTTACAGTTTGTATTTTGTTTAACGCAGCTGCTATTTAGTATAACTGTTTGCTAAATGGAGAGAAGAAGAGGCATATAACACATTTAGTGAAGTATGGACGCTGCTACAACCAGCTGTTTACAACACTGTTGAGTCGAAGAGCATTATTCACACAAATTAAATGTTGAGTTCAGCTCCATTTCACATTCTATTAGTGGACCTGTTGAGACAATAAGAACATCTACATTACACTTGATTTTGTAGTACAGGTGTCTCTGTGTTTGTTTTGAACCTTCATTGCCAACTTCTTTTGGATCTCTTTAGAGACATTAACTCCAGATTCCAGGAGTCAAGTCCATGATACCATCCGATTTCAGACTCTGCACTAAAAGGAAGGTGAAATGGAACTGAACTCAACATTAGCATTTGATGATTCCGTCAATTATAAAATTTTGTCTGTTATTGAGGTTTCACACGCAAGGAATGTCAATGCCAAGCACTCGATAGAATGGTGCGAAATCAAGTTAAGCAGTTGAACGAACGATGGATAAATGTGCATGAGAAAACACAAAGCACGAGACCTTCTGATGTAAATGATTTAAGATAGGTAAATCGATGAAAACTGACAAGTCACAATAACAAGATTTTTCATTATTCATTATCATTAAACTGTGTAAATGAGCATTTTCCCTTAACGGTATTTTTTGTTCCTAAAATTAAGTTTATTTTACTGATATTTTAGTTTTTTTTTTATTGAGTCATGCAAACAAAGCCAATAGCTTTTTGTATGTCAGATATTTCCATGATACAATAAATACTAGAATTTAACCTAAAAATCTAGGACAGGGGCGCAACGTGCAACAAACGTGGTAGCTGTCTGCACTGTGCGACTACAGCGAACTCACCAAGATGCAAACAATCATGACAGAGGACCAAAGAAGTGCTGACATCTAGTAGAAAACAACAGAACTACTTCCATGACGTGTGGTTGTCATAGAAATGCTTCTTGAGCAGTTTTAGAGCAGACAACTTCTGTATAACACACCTTTATATTGTTTCTGTTTTAAGAATAAAAGAAGTTATTCTTAAAACAGAAACAATATAAAGGTGTGTTATATTACACCAGTAGCACATTTTACGCAATCACTATCAATGTAATATTATCAAAAAACCAAGAAGGGATTAAAACCTTTTATGTTAATATAAGTTTCTCCACGAAGAACCAAAATATTTTACCATCACAATGACAGAAACACACAGAATATCTTTTCATACCTGAGCATCTTACAATTTAATAATTAAAAGTGTATAAATACATTTTCTTTCAAGTCACATTACCAATGGACAAATGGAAATGAAACAAACATTTTAAATACTAGTAAAAAAATTTAATACACTGAAAAAGATACAGTGACAACAATTTCCATATGTACACAAACTATTCTTTGCACAGTAACTGCTTTTTTTTCTTCTTTGGGAAGCAATATTTACAAGCAAACAATTATAATACAAGTACACAATATACAAAAATATTTATCTGGTTAAACAAAAATTATGACTTATGCAAACTAAAAAACACTATAAGCGTAAAAGGCGTATTGTCAGGAATTATACATTGTATTCTGGCAAATACAGAGAAATACAGACACTTGGAGAGGTTGTTATCAAGACTTGTTGAACAATATAGTAAGTTACAACATAGTATTTAAAAAACTAAAAAAAAATATACAAAAATGTTCACAACACATTTACTTGGTAAAACAAATCATACTACAAAATTTAACTAGTGAAACCTTATTCTATTCCAAAACTTTTAAAAGGACAAAACTCTATATAACCATTAAATGAATATGCTGACTTATATGACAGTAAATGATCACTTCAAAAGTTGTTACAAAAAATAAAGATGTTATAAACCTTCGTCCCAAAATCAGTTTTAGATGGATCATACAGTATGTAAAAATATCAACAATATATTCATGACAACCATTAGAGAATTAGAAAAAGGACATTAATAAAAGGAACAAATAAAGTCAGATTAACCAATTGAAATTGTTGGTGAAGAATAGTAATATTTCCTAGTGTGGTAGGGTTTTGTTAAGAAGTGTATTTCATTTTCGTGTGTAGGATTTATCTCTAGCATCTGCCAAAGACTATTCCAAAATAATGTTTTTTTTTTTAATATTACATTTAAGGTAACAAAAACAACAAGAAATAAACATTCTTAATTTTTGCCAACCATACGAATTGTAAAAATAAAAAGTTGCCATATTTAAGGAAGAGTCCTATAAAATCCCTTTAGTTGTTCAATTAAGTATGTTTTTTGACCAAAAATAAATTTCAATAAAAACTCTGAATTGGTATAAACTTTTTTTTGAACACAATAATGGATGATTTTTGTAGAAAAAATATTAGAGAACAAACAAATGTTTTGACACTTAGAAGTTGTCATTTGGGGTTGAGAATGAGATACACTCACATTTCATGACTCAAGTAGCAGGTTTCGATGTGACCAAATCTTAACACAACCACAGAGAAATGAACCAATTTTTTCATTTAAATTGAATTTTACATATAGAAATAAGAGGGGGGGGGAATACAAAACCCACTTAATTATTTTCACCAATTTTTTCTGTCTTAACACAAGACAGTCAGTCCATTAAATATAAATTAATGATTATCAAATATCAGCATTATTAATTTGACATTTTTCATTCAAACACTCTCAAGATAAGCATCTTCCTTTTTGGATGCACATTTAATTATACAAATTACATTACATATAATGCAAGAGCATGTTAATTTCTGATTTTATATTGATATGCCAATACTACAGCATGTTGATTTAACTAATGCTGTAAAACTAACACCTATAACATACATACACACAATTGATTTTGTCATATATTAAAAGTACTAACATAAAATATTGAAAGGCAAGAAATATTAAAACATAAAAAACGATATATTTGAGATTAACTATTATGTAAGAAACCCTTCACAGATCAAAAAAGTACACTTACTGAAACGATAATATACCAATCGTTGGCATGTATTCAGGTCAAGTAAGAAAGTAATATATGTGACAAACAAAAGATAAAGCAAAATTGATTATGTAATAGAAAAAATAAGGTAATTTATAAACAAAAATTAAAATTAACAGTCCAAAGTTTTTAACACTTTACTGTACAAACATGACGAAATGTAGCTTATAGAAATTATACTAAACAGCCCAACTTTACATAAAAGAACCATAATTACCAGCTGTTACCAATCAGATACTCATTCCTTATTATATAAAAACAAGCAAAAGTTTGCTGTGTAGTGTGATACGTGAGGAGTCAATATCATAACTTTTTTACACATTTAGTTTTTGTTTATTATGGTTGTTTTTTAGAATTAAATTCTCTACAATCTGTACTAGGAAAAACAATTTGTTTATTGGTCATTTAACAATGTTATTTGACGTCAAACATTTAAGATGGTATTTTTGTTATTAGATTTTTGGCAAATATTATACTTTTTCTCAAAAACTGTTCACACTACAACCTCTTAGAGTGGTTTTTATTTGATTTTTGAGGTGATTTTCCTTATATATCCATCTTATTTGAGTTAAAAAGTAAGAACAAAACCTTTCAGAATCACTTAATTTCAACCAGGTGAACTGAAAACAAAGCAAAATGTTTCGCCAGCCATTACTCAGTAATGGAGCGTTTCCGGACCTACCTTTATATAACATTTTTTTCTTATTTTTAGCTCTAAAATCACGCCTTAAAATATTTTACCATATTTCTGACTCACCCTGTATATATATATAAAATATGATATGTGTATGTATATATATATATATATATATATATATATATATATAATATATCTACATTATATATAATATATACGTTTTATATATATATACATTATATATATATATATATATATATATACATAATCGTTCTATAATAATAATCGACTAACAAGTGTAGGACGTTTATTAACCCTTTGACTAGTAATCTCGCAACAAATTTGAGAGTGCCCTACGTGCCACCCGCAATAATCCCAATAGCTGTGCGGGAAGCACTATGTTGCTAAACAGTTTTCACAATGTTTCATGATAAATAGTCACTTGTTTGAATACGAATGCAATCTAGCAGAATAAATAAGAAACAGTTTTCAAATACTTTTTTGTCCTCCCCACTAGACCACAGTTGTCCTTTTATTTATTTACTTATTTCAGACCCAATCGGTGGTATTCAGGCCATATGACGGTATTCAATCAGTTGTTCCAATTTAATCAGCTGATTGTATTTCTGTTTGTAGTGAATACAGGCTGCAACCTCACTTTTACCTTACCGGATACCCTGATTGTAAATGTTTTGTTGTGTTTACCACGAGTAAATAAACATGGCTGTGTAATTACTGATTACCTAAAATGGCAAGAGAAAGATTTACAGACGAATCTTAGGCTAAGATGCTCCCCTGGGACTTACTGCTCAGCATTTTGCTGCCACCATCCCTGCTACAGATAAGGACAAGCCGAAAAAGAGCAATGCCAACGTGTGCAGATAGACCAGCGTCGGCAAGCAGCGGGCGCCGGGACACGATGTTGCAGAATTACGAAGTCCCACTTTGTGTGTCCAACTGTTTTCGCGCCTTTCATACCATCAAAGAAAGATTTCTGAGGATATTTGTGTGATGTTATGAAGTTAAACCTATTGTATATCTTAGTATGTTTATGAGAAAATATGGAATATTATATCTTATACTCATATTTTGTAAATATAGGCTATTAACTTTTGTGCATAATTACATTAATAAAATTGCTGTGTAAATACAAAAAAAATTCAAACCCTTTTTTAATGACTATAACAAAGCTACTGCAGTAAATCCAAATCACCTAAAAAAAACTCGAGGGTAGGGTACGATAAGCGGGCCCGGTTTTTTTATATCGAAGAATGTAATCATTGATACCTAATATTCGCATCTCAAATCCTAGACTATCAATCGGTATAAAAGTATCTATAGTCCTCAATAACAATCATATGTTTTAAATTAAAATATGGATTTAATATTTACAGTGATGAAACAAATTATTATAAGCAAAATTAGGAAAACTGAAGATGACCATATTTGCTCCTCTCACAGTTACAATTGTTTCTTTCCCACAAATTTCACATAATGGATTTTTTGGTACGAGTCCAACATGTTGAAGCCACGTAAAACATGTCTTATCATCTTTCAAAGCAATGTCGTGTAGTTTTCTAAAATTGACTGCCATTTTTAATAATCAAATGTTATATGTAAAATTGAAATATTATTTGAAAAGTGTTTACAGCTAGCTGTTTATACAGATTATTTAAGTTATTTGTTCAAAATAATGAATCAGTATCGATTGATTTTATCAGTGGTTATGATTAAGTAATATCGTTTTGCCAATTTCGTTATAAAAAAACCGGGTCCGCTTATCATACCCTACCCAAAAAAAACTTCAAAACCTTTTTTACTGACTTTATAACAGAGCTACTGCAGTAAATCCAAATCACCTAAAAAAACTCGAAAGTAAAATAAACTCACTTTTTAGGGCACTCTTACAAAGAAAAAACCCACCAGTCAGAAGGGTTAAACTCTAACCTAGCTGTCAATCAATTCGTCGTCACTGCCCACATCCACGCCACTTGCAACTAAATTACTAATTGGCGTACTTTTGATTATGGGAGACTTCGAACGATTCCTTGTACTAATTTTGAAATCAAAATAAATGATAAACTAATTATTTAACTCCTGTACTTCATAAAGTTTTAACCTAAGATCGTTCAGTACTTAACAGTGTTGCCAATCCACTTTTGGAAAATTCCCACCAGTACCTGAAAAAAATACCACCTATGAGCCCAAATTACCACCTTGCTTTAAAAGTATATTTAGGCTACTAAAGTGTGTTATCGACATCGTATGACAGTCTATATTTGTAAATGCAGGGTGTCTACCAAACTGAACGTATAAAATTCCCTGACTTTTCCAGGTTTTCTAGGTTAGACACTCTTAAATGGCTTAACGAAGCAGGATTTTTTATTGCATTGAATATGGTTGATTTTAGAGCATAAATATCATAACTTATATTGTAAAAAAATTAACTTTTTACTTTTTTTACAGAGACAATTTGCATGAAAAAGTTAGTTTCAGAAAAACAAATTTAACTTTCAATGAGCTTGGATCCATGCCAAAGTTTTTAAATAGAAACTTGTAAACTGATTAAAGCAGACATTAATCATGCAATCCTGCTGTGATTCAAAGAAGGAGTAAAGGAATATAATATGTAAATGACTTCTAAAATCTCACTGTCAACCAGCTAAGCACAGGCTTTAGGTTTGAACATACTATAGGCCTACAAAGTATTATTTTAGGAAAGGCCTACCAAAACCAAACATGCAAGGTTAAGCAAAAATACTTACAACACTCTTTCATGATATCCTACCTCCAAAATAGGTTGTTTACTGATGTACAGTTTAATAAATTTGTATGATAAATCACATGAACTGTTATGTGTTGTTCTAAAAAATCCACTTTTTTCCTTTAACTCAACTTGTAGCTTTATGGAAAAAATTACACTAGATCACTGTTTTTAAATGTGTTAACCACAATTTTTTAATGTCAGGCAAAGTGCTAGGCACACATAGTCTTGAAATTAAAACCTTAGAAGGCTAGCATTACCATGATGTGTTTAGCCTACTCTATAACTCAGGTTCAAATATTTATTTATATATAAATATATATATATATAATATACACACAAAATTTATTTCACAATATATCACTTGATGACCAAAATATGAATCACAATATATTTGGCTATATTAACACAGTTTTAGTTTTTTTAAAAGCCAAATAATAATAATAAGGCCTAATTTCTTATTGCCATATATTTCTTTGTGAGCATTTCCTTGGTAGGTTCAAATTTAACACATCCACCGCTATTTCGGATTCCTTCCCTTGTACCCATCAATGAAACGACTGTTTCTGTTTTCAATTTGTTTCTGTCATTGGTTTTGCAATGCTTCAGTTCACTGAATATTCGTTCGACAGGATGAATTTGAAAATGGCAGTATAAAAAGTAAGTTAAACACTTTTTGTATTTCTGTAAAACATAGCATCTCCAGCGACTGTCTTTAGACTGAATACAGCCTTCCAATATTGCATAGCAGACTCATTTGCATCAAGTTTATTGCTCTTTGAAGTCTAGCAAAGCATGACTTTTCCACTGATTGTCGAGTTTTTGGACATCAACAACTTTCTTCAGAACGGGAAATCTGTTAATGACATGAGCCAAAGACCTTACTTTGAAGGTTTGGGCACTTTTTGGCTCCAAGACACTGAGGACATCAAAAACTTCATCAGAAAAAATCAAATCTAGATTTGATTTGTGTGACCAATTCCACATAGAAGCTTAAAATACTTTTTAAGAAAACTTCAATATCTTTCTTTTCTGCATTTTTCTTTAATTCATTAAATGTTTCTGTTGCCTGAATGCCTAAATATATTTGTTCTAATTGCAGGAAATGACGGGGGTTTGAATGCTCAATGGACATGATGGGTGTATTTTTAATGTAGTTTAAGTCCATGTAGTTTGTACACAGATCTTGAAGCATCTTGTGAACCTCTGGTCGCAATCTATGGAGAAGTGGTGTTTCGGATTGGAACATTACATTAAAATCTGTTAGCATACCAAGAACATAAGACATAAAACTCCAAGTATAAGTAGATAAATTGGTTGTTCATAGCAGCTAACATGCTATCCACTGTGTTTGACGGGGTCTTCGACAGAAGCGGCGTCAGCAGGTAGGCCTTCAACGGTTGAAATTGTTCAATCACTCTGTCAACGCAAGATTTTAATGACAGCCATCTTGTTACTGCTGGTGATAGTATTTTGTGGATTTCCTCTTGAAAAAACTCTTGGAACTGTACAAAGGCAGACTGTCTCCCAAAACTTTCTGCTGAAGTGAGCCCCAAGATTTCGGAGCAAATCCTCCACTGTCTTTGGTAACTTCATACATGCTTTACTTGCCGCCAGGTGGATCATGTGGCAAGAACACTTGACACATGCAATGTGAGGGATTTCTATTTTCAAAAGTGAAAAAACCGAATGATGCTGCCCCACCATCACATTACATGTGTCAGAACTAAATCCCACTAAGTTTTCAATGGGTATATTTTTTGATTTCAGCGAGTTCATCATACCAGTGAATAATTCATCAGCAGTGCTAGATTTGACTTCAAACATGTCAAATAAATTAGTTTTTGGCGTTCCAGTTACATCATCAATATAGATAACTGTGAGGGCACATTGATTAACCGATGCCTGATCCGTTGTCTCATCCATGATCAAGGAGAAAAAACGATCCTGGTGCCCTTAGTTTTTGGTAAATCAATTCCATGAATGCGGGACCTAAGGCTTTTTTAATCACAGTTGTTGTTTTAGTGCGTTTCATACACAGTTTAGCAGCAATTTCTGAGTCCGGAAAGACCGATTTGCACAGCGGAATCAATGTATCCATCAGCGAAAAGGGCAGGTTGTTGGTTGCAATTAGGCCGGCTAATTTTAATTCTGCTCGTTTGACACTTTTATCTGTTGTAGTTCTTTGAAACAATTTTTTTTAAGTCTTTGTTAGTGGCTATCTCCTTGATTAATTTTAGGTGCTTGAGGGACTTTCCATGACGCACAATCTCTGTTTTATGCGCCCCCATGACTGCATCACAGACACTACAATATGCCATGTCTTGTCCGGTTCTTTCTTTGACTTTTTTTTGTAGCCAGTTTTTGAACTGGGGGTCATTCAACCAGTTTGAATTGAATTTTCTTTCTTTTTTTACTAGGCCTAATGGTGGCAGTATGGGTAAACCTAGACACAATTTTAGGCCTAGCAGCAGTTTTTGGTTGGGTGGTATTTGAAGTTGAGTGTACGGCTAGGTCTGTATCAAGCTCAGTTTCCTTGCTACTAGCAGCAATATTAACCTGGTCCTCCTCACTAGAGCTTTGACCTAATGGTTCTGGATCATCTGGATCTATTCCTAAGTCTTCGTACTCCATTGGGATTGCAAGAGACATTGAACTAGGCCAAATAGATTTTTTGCTCGATTCACCATGTGAGCTTTCTACAAACGACTTGCTCT
Source organism: Homalodisca vitripennis (assembly GCF_021130785.1). Taxonomy (NCBI): domain Eukaryota; kingdom Metazoa; phylum Arthropoda; class Insecta; order Hemiptera; family Cicadellidae; genus Homalodisca; species Homalodisca vitripennis. The sequence goes on along the minus strand of NW_025783049.1, from coordinate 17,472 downwards.
GTCTACTTTCATCATCTTTGTCTTTTTTCTCATCTTCATCTTTCTTAGGCTTAGGCCTACCTTTAATAATAAACTTATCCATCTTAGTAACTTAAGTTAGTCCAATTAGAGATTCATGTCAATAAAGCTAGTTCAAAGTTAGATGGATTGTAAATGGAAAATGTAAATTAGTTAGGCCAACACTAACTATAGTTAGGTGATGTTTAGTTAAGCTTAGGGAAAACAATTATGAAGCAGAGCAGATAGGCTAGTAGTAGGTATTACAAAGCATAAATAGGACTAGGTCGTTACCTAGCTATAGGCCCCTAATCATATTTACAAAACAAATGATTTGTATGAACTTAAAGCAGCAAAGCTAGCTCTCAAAAGTGTCATCTACACTCTAAAAATAATAGTCCAAGAAGAAAAATAGCATTGCAAAAAAGAGATCTACGTTCTTAAGTTATATGCACTATAAAATAATGGTCCAAGGGGAAAAGATTGGCCAAGCACTACTAACAGTTATGACATGAACACAATAAAAATAATGGGCTAGTCCGAGAAGAAAAAATATTGCTACATTTTTGTAGCCTATACCTTGGCCACAGTCTACACAATTTCACTACATACTTTACTATTCTAGGTCCACGGATTAAAATGCACGATAAAGAAAACTTGAAATCTTACGTATCTTGGAAAAACGTACTTAACTAAAGCCAACTCACACGGCTATGAAATCTTATCATCCATTAAACTGATCAACTTATCTCAACTGAATAACTTCACTAGAAGAAATAAGAAAATAGAAACCAAAATTCAAGAGAAGAAGAACACTAACACTATTACTAACAGCATAGACTAAATATCCCTGGTGTTGTTGTTATCATAGACTAACTATGCCAACCGTCAATTTCTATCTTAGCATAGAGTATTAAAAACAACAACAATCTGAATACATATTGTAATATTATATCGATTGAATGTGTTGAATGGGAAATCAATCAGGTTACCTGAAAGCGGAATTCTCAGTGTTCGTTGTTTTCCCTAATTAATTTAAAGTTACCACCAATTTACCACCGGGGCAAAATTACCACCTGAAATACCACCGAGACCTTAAATTACCACAAAATGTGGTAATTACCACCCGATTGGCAACGCTGGTACTTAATGACATACAAAATACAACTTGTCTGTGACAATCAGTTGAGCAGTCAGCTGATAATAGATAAATTGCAATTTCTCTATCACAGACTATTAAAATACAAAGTCAAGGCCTTTTGTGTCTTTCATGCAATAACCTTTGTACACAAGTCTGTGAAATTGCAATGCATTTGGTAAAATAGGTGGCTAAGTAAAATAATAAAAAAGTGCATGACCGCACTATAGGGACGTTGGGAGTAAATATTTTATCTTAAGCAAGTTTTTTTTCTTACTTTCCCCTACAACAGGAAGCAGAAATTTCACAATTTCCCCTCATAAAAGAAAAACATTTTTATAGACATAAATTCTTAGTATGCCATAAATTGTTGTACTATGTTATAAATGATTATTTGTAATAAAAATTTTTTGTCAAAATATCTATGGTTTTGTTTCTAGTTTTCACTGTCCAAATCAAAAAATATAACATCCTAAATACGAAAAAATTACACTCTTTTAATAAAGTTCTATTTATGTATTCTCTAAGAACTCAATAACTTTTTTCAGGTTTTAAGTTTTTTTTGTAAATTGTTACCCGATCGCAAACTTTTATAAAAAAAAGTTTTAAAGTTACGAAAAAACAATGTTAACAGCCATTTCACATTTTGCAGCAAATATTTACCCCCAACTTGAAGCTTTTGTTTACAAATGTTACATCTGTACCGTTCAACCTCGTAAAGCTAACTATAACACGACAAGTATGTATTATGGTTAAAATGGTATATATATATATATATATATATATTTGTGTGTGTGTGTGTTAACCGTTGATAAGTTTAATCGAAACAATATTATTAATAATCTCTCAAACTCATTAATGAGCTGGACTAGTTGTGTACTGGGTATTATAACTTTATTGTTGATTATACATTATAATTACTTATAATATAAGCAATATTATTTAAGCTAACTTCCATGATTCCGACCTAGGCCAGATCTTAGTTGATACTGGTATAAAAGTCGGCCTTGCACTCAGACCCAGCGGAGCAAGAATAATAATCCTTTGCTTCTCTACCCCCTGAGGTCATTTCTTCTTCTTCCAGCGTCAGTGATCGTTTCCTCATTCTCCCCATGTGTGTCTCTCATAAATGAGGTGGCACCCTAAAGACAAAATAACCTTACAAGTGCTAGACTTTTATAGGGCCGGCCCGACCAATCTCTGAGCTAGCCACCATATTGTTTCCTGGTTGAGGTTACAATATCAATGAAATGGAACTTGAATGTTTTAACTATAACTATAGATTAATAGGCAGAATTAAGGCTCAGGAGAGTTCGATCCTCTCTTGAATGGTGTTGTTAACAGACAATAGTTTGATGACCAGACTCGAGTTTGCGTGCCCCCTCTATATGGATCGAATGAAATTACTTAATAATTATATAATATAGTTGTTGTTAAGAATGTCTTCATTCTATTAATTTTTGTGAGTTTAAAAATGTAAAGTGCCTATATGTTTTTATTTTGTAGCAAAAACATTCAGTGGGAAAGTTGTAGTTAAAAGTTTAAGATATATTTTTTTATGCCTTTTAGTTAAATATACCATTATCTCGGTACAAGGTGAGGAACCGCTGACCAAATAGCAGTGAATAAATAATATGAGAAATATGCAATTCAATATTAGACTGTTTCAGACAAAGCTCAGTTTTAAATATAAGCCATTTTTTGAGAGAGGGAATGTCCTTCGACAATCTATTTCATAAAACTACTTTAAATTTAACTTATAAATATATTTTACTGAGCAAAAATATCTTTAATTAGTAAATAAAATTAATAAGACATAAATTAATTAATTAGATAAATAAATTACTTAAATTTGATATTGGGCAATTATTTACCATTCCTTCATTTTATATAATGAGTGTTAGAGAACTATTATATCAGAGTAATAATTTTTTTAAACATTTTATGATGTAGCTATGGTGAAAAGAGTACTTTTTACAGTTTGTATTTTGTTAACGCAGCTGCTATTTAGTATAAACTGTTTGCTAAATGGAGAGAAGAAGAGGCATATAACACATTTAGTGAAGTATGGACGCTGCTACAACCAGCTGTTTACAACACTGTTGAGTCGAAGAGCATTATTCACACAAATTAAATGTTGAGTTCAGCTCCATTTCACATTCTATTAGTGGACCTGTTGAGACAATAAGAACATCTACATTACACTTGATTTTGTAGTCAGGTGTCTCTGTGTTTGTTTTGAACTTCATTGCCAACTTCTTTTGGATCTCTTTAGAGACATTAACTCCAGATTCCAGGAGTCAAGTCCATGATACCATCCGATTTCAGACTCTGCACTAAAAGGAAGGTGAAATGGAACTGAACTCAACATTAGCATTTGATGATTCCGTCAATTATAAAATTTTGTCTGTTATTGAGGTTTCACACGCAAGGAATGTCAATGCCAGCACTCGATAGAATGGTGCGAAATCAAGTTAAGCAGTTGAACGAACGATGGATAAATGTGCATGAGAAAACACAAAGCACGAGACCTTCTGATGTAAATGATTTAAGATAGGTAAATCGATGAAAACTGACAAGTCACAATAACAAGATTTTTCATTATTCATTATCATTAAACTGTGTAAATGAGCATTTTCCCTTAACGGTATTTTTGTTCCTAAAAATTAAGTTATTTTACTGATATTTTAGTTTTTTTTATAGAGTCATGCAAACAAAGCCAATAGCTTTTTGTATGTCAGATATTTTCCATGATACAATAAATACTAGAATTTAACCTAAAATCTAGGACAGGGGCGCAACGTGCAACAAACGTGGTAGCTGTCTGCACTGTGCGACTACAGCGAACTCACCAAGATGCAAACAATCATGACAGAGGACCAAAGAAGTGCTGACATCTAGTAGAAAACAACAGAACTACTTCCATGACGTGTGGTTGTCATAGAAATGCTTCTTGAGCAGTTTTAGAGCAGACAACTTCTATATAACACACCTTTATATTGTTTCTGTTTTAAGAATAAAAGAAGTTATTCTTAAAACAGAAACAATATAAAGGTGTGTTATATTACACCAGTAGCACATTTTTACGCAATCACTATCAATGTAATATTATCAAAAAACCAAGAAGGGATTAAAACCTTTTATGTTAATATAAGTTTCTCCACGAAGAACCAAATATTTTACCATCACAATGACAGAAACACACAGAATATCTTTTCATACCTGAGCATCTTACAATTTAATAAATTAAAAGTGTATAAATACATTTTCTTTCAAAGTCACATTACCAATGGACAAATGGAAATGAAACAAACATTTTAAATACTAGTAAAAAAATTTAATACACTGAAAAAGATACAGTGACAACAATTTCCATATGTACACAAACTATTCTTTGCACAGTAACTGCTTTTTTTTCTTCTTTGGGAAGCAATATTTACAAGCAAACAATTATAATACAAGTACACAATATACAAAAATATTTATCTGGTTAAACAAAAATTATGACTTATGCAACTAAAAAACACTATAAGCGTAAAAGGCGTATTGTCAGGAATTATACATTTATTCTGGCAAATACAGAGAAATACAGACACTTGGAGAGGTTGTTATCAAGACTTGTTGAACAATATAGTAAGTTACAACATAGTATTTAAAAAACTAAAAAAATATACAAAAATGTTCACAACACATTTACTTGGTAAAACAAATCATACTACAAAATTTAACTAGTGAAACCTTATTCCAAAACTTTTAAAAGGACAAAACTCTATAACCATTAAATGAATATGCTGACTTATATGACAGTAAATGATCACTTCAAAAGTTGTTACAAAAAATAAAGATGTTATAAACCTTCGTCCCAAAATCAGTTTTAGGATCATACAGTATGTAAAAATATCAACAATATATCATGACAACCATTAGAGAATTAGAAAAAGGACATTAATAAAAGGAACAAATAAAGTCAGATTAACCAATTGAAATTGTTGGTGAAAAATAGTAAATATTTCCTAGTGGGTAGGGTTTTGTTAAGAAGTGTATTTCATTTTCGTGTGTAGGATTTATCTCTAGCATCTGCCAAAGACTATTCCAAAATAATGTTTTTTTTTTTAATATTACATTAAGGTAACAAAAACAACAAGAAATAAACATTCTTAATTTTTGCCAACCATACGAATTGTAAAAATAAAAAGTTGCCATATTTAAGGAAGAGTCTATAAAATCCCTTTAGTTGTTCAATTATGTTTTTGACCAAAAATAAATTTCAATAAAAATCTGAATTGGTATAACTTTTTTGAACACAATAATGGATGATTTTTGTAGAAAAAATATTAGAGAACAAACAAATGTTTTGACACTAGAAGTTGTCATTTGGGTTGAGAATGAGATACACTCACATTTCATGACTCAGTAGCAGGTTCGATGTGACCAAATCTTAACACAACCACAGAGAAATGAACCAATTTTTTCATTTAAATTGAATTTTACATATAGAAATAAGAGGGGGGGGAATACAAAACCCACTTAATTATTTTCACCAATTTTTTCTGTCTTAACACAAGACAGTCAGTCCATTAAATATAAATTAATGATTATCAAATATCAGCATTATTAATTTGACATTTTTCATTCAAACACTCTCAAGATAAGCATCTTCCTTTTTGGATGCACATTTAATTATACAAATTACATTACATATAATGCAAGAGCATGTTAATTTCTGATTTTATATTGATATGCCAATACTACAGCATGTTGATTTAACTAATGCTGTAAAACTAACACCTATAACAACATACACACAATTGATTTTGTCATATATTAAAAGTACTAACATAAAATATTGAAAGGCAAGAAATATTAAAACATAAAAACGATATATTGAGATTAACTATTATGTAAGAAACCCTTCACAGATCAAAAAAGTACACTTACTGAAACATAATATACCAATCGTTGGCATGTATTCAGGTCAAGTAAGAAAGTAATTATGTGACAAACAAAAGATAAAGCAAAATTGATTATGTAATAGAAAAAATAAGGTAATTTATAAACAAAAATTAAAATTAACAGTCCAAAGTTTTTAACACTTTACTGTACAAACATGACGAAATGTAGCTTATAGAAATTATACTAAACAGCCCAACTTTACATAAAAGAACCTCAGATAACCCAACTGAGGGTTTTTGATGAGTTGCAAAGATCAAGTTTAACTATTTTCAATAGTTTCACACATCATTTTGCTGCTATGTATATATTTTTGCAAGGCCATTATCAAAAGCCTCTGACACATAAACTAAAGTAAATTAACAATATCCACCCACTTTGGGTGACTGATCTTTATCTATTTTGATCTGTTGCTTTTTAAAAGCTTGTGCTATCGTTTTTACAAATATTTCTCACTGCATGAATGAGACATGGGCATGAACATTTGTTGCATAACTAGTTGTGGTTGAAGCTCATTAACTGACAGTTGTTGAACTTAAGCCACCAAGAGTTGGATGAATTTAAATACGTTTCTGTTTTCATTTTTGTTGTTGTATTTTTTCCTTCTGGTACCATAAAGTTTAAACATTTTTATCAAAAGTAAGATAAGTTTACTTTAGTTTATTTCTTTAAGTTATTTAACTCCAAACACAAGGCGTTAAAGTAAACTTTAATATTGACTACTCTGTTTGTGACATATTTTTTACATAAAGTTTAAACATTTTTATCAAAAGTAAGATAAGTTTAATTTAGTTTATTTCTTTAAGTTATTTAACTCCAAAACACAAGGCGTTAAAGTAAACTTTAATATTGACTACTCTGTTTGTGACATATTTTTTACAGAATGAAACAGTTGAACAGTTTTTTATTTCACTGCCTTACATTACGTTTGCCTCTCTGTATGTCATTTAGGTTGAATTTTTATTATAAATATATTATTTAGCTTATTGTTTAAGACATTATTGTTCGTATTCTTGCCACATTAAAATGTCATATTTATTAATTAAGAATCACTGTATACAAGGTCACTAGTGCGTTCACCCCAATTAGTCGATATCCTACTTAAAAATAACAATAATAAGTGTACAAACTCCATTTTCAATATAACTATATTGATATTTATTTCTGGTAAAATACATTTTGTTTCTGTAAATAAATAATGAAAATCATATTTTAAAAATAAGCTATGGTACTTGAATACAAAACATTTAGTATACTTTCAATTATCAGCCTCATACTTAAGCGCAAACCATACAACTTTTCATATTACTTATCAGAAGTAAGTATTTCATCACTTGTTATTGCAATACAGTTTGTAATAATTCAGAAATAGAAATCAAACACCACTGATAAAAATTATTTTATATACATATAAAAAACTATTTCAGCCCATAAAGTATTGTAAAAACGATCTTTACCATTACATAGAAACAACTTGTTTTTTCACACACTATTCAATCATTTACATAACTACATTTTTACGCAGTCATGAAAAACACAATCTGTTTAGTAAAAGATACATGTAAAAAATTATGTAATAGGCGTTATTATTGTTACGTTATTTATAAAAAAAACTAATTTCAAAATAAAGTGTCAGGAACCAAACATTGCTCACAAGAGACAAGAGATACTCGGAGTAACTGAGAAAACCACAATGACGCATAACAATCTTCAGTGTTTATGAATGTGTAGCCCTAGAACTAGCCACTTCTAGTGCTACACTTTCAAAAGGCCAGTTCTACAACTATAACTATATCAACTATTGCCATACAACTGCCAGCTGTCTAGGAATAACTTGTCCGAGTGTCTGCCTGGTTTGGGTTTGTCATCATGAATGCACTTTGAATCACCACCAAATTTCTTACAACTAAGTTAGTTTGTGAATAGTTTTCCAAGGTTTGCAGTTTATGTTTCTGTGAGAGCTAATATTCAGCCTTTTATACATTTTGCTATTTACAATGTTGCGTATGTAATGTAGCAACATAGTAAAGTACAAATGTTGGAGTTATCGTAAATTATAATAATGGAACAACTTGAGTAACATACTTTTCATAACTCTTACTTTACCAAACTAAGTGCAATAAACTGATGAAAACGCTGCATATTCAAAATTGGAAGAAAATTATGTATGGGCTTAAAGAATACAATAAAACTTATTCAAAGAAGACATGATTTCAGTGCAAAAATGGTCCAGATGTCCTCTATCCGTTTTACTGGTTCTGGCTCTGAAACAAACCAATCATGTTCTTGTAACATAAAAAAGCTATAATAAGTCAGACATCACAACAGCAAGAAGATATTTTACCACTATTTACATTGTCAGCAAAGAATAAATCTCAAAGATGTTTGATTGAAAAGTTAAACAGAACATAGTTTGTGATTAAACTATATATATATATGACCATAATATATATAATATGATAATTCCAGAGACCAATTTCTTTCCCCAAGACATGAACATCACACAACAGTAAAATGTTAAAAAAATTAATAGTGTTTTTATTAAGCATTTATATAAAAGAAAAAATAATTGAAATTTGTAGCAAATTTTTGAAAAAATGGTTCAGAAATGACAAAAATGGTCTTTATACAAATTCATACATTTTGTTTTTAAAACTTTGTAAACAGTAGAACACAAACTTTTTCCGTACAAAATTTTTGGTTTAGAATATTAGATAATATTTATTTCTTTATATACAGCAGTATAGAAGCATAAAGATACACATAAGTACACAAAAAACCACAGTCAGTCAGACAGCTGAAAGATGGTGTAAAATACAGGATGTTTCAAATAGGACTTTACAACTTTGAAAATTCACATAAATTTATTCAAAAACGGTACAGTGCTGGTTTTAATGTTGTTTTCAAGGGAAACACATCAAGTTTTAACTCCCCCGTAGTTTGCTAGAGCAGAATCGAGCTGCAACAAGTGCTGGCGGTAGTTACGTTAAAGATGGCTGCATTTATTGGACCAGAGCGTGTTAGCTGTGTGTTTTGGTTTGAAGAATCAAAGCTGGCGACAACAGTACCAGTAATAAAATAAAATCAAATCTTTTTCATTGCGACAACAATATTTACATTGTATGGCAAACTTCATGGGTTTTTTTAATTTCTAACATTCATACAACAATACACACTCACACATACAATTTTACAGTTACGCCTCTTTCATCCATCGCCAATGCTACCCACATAGTATAGCGGAGTCAGTCTTCTGATTTGGGCGGTCTCCCAGTCGAATGCCAAAAACTCACCTGCATTATAGAATGCTTGTGACACCAAGAGGCGTTTAAGGCGAGTCTTTAACGCCTTAGGCGTTGCAGCATCTTTAATTGAATTGGACAGTCTGTTGAGGAAATGAACACCCGCCTGCGAGAGCAAGCATTCATAAACCACCGTTCTGTGTCTCCCAGTTCGGTAGTTAGCTCTCCCATGTGTCTCATACATGTGTATGTCTCGGCCTCTGGTTAAGGCACATTTACTCATACAAAACAAAGTTGTTTCCAAAATGTAGAGGCACAGCAGAGTCAACAGCTGCAAATTTCTTGAAAGCTTCCCTGAATGACTCTCTAAATTTGATTTTGGCGATTATTCGAATCGCTTTTTTTTGAAGTCTGAATACTCTTTGGAAGTAATATTTGTACCAAGTACACTAAAGATCCTCCTAGTAGGCCTGCAAGTTATGAGTGTCATAAATGTTTAGTACAAACAGGGTACTCAGTAGAAATCATCATGTCATCCAAGGACATCTGACGAAATCGTTGTTCATGATGAACACTTTTTTGGAAAATTTTCTGACCAGTCAAATTTTCACTAAAGTGGTAAGGTGAAATTTGATAACTGTAGGATTTAGGATAGTGAAAATCCATATGAAACATTACTATATGCGTGTGGTAGTCTTAAGCTGAATGTTTTGTGAGCTGGCAAAGAAGAAAATGTATGGCCCTTTTTTTCCAAAAGAGGAATATCAACAAGATAGTTTACTTCAATATCTTGCAACACTTTATGATAACACGGATTGATGAGGATAACTGAGAGCAAAATGTTTACTTAATGTAAGATGGGGCACCACCACATTAATGTCCGAGAATTTCTCAATGACCGATTTCCAGGTCAATGGATTGGCTGTAGTGCGGCTAATTGCATGGCCCATGTTCCCCAGACCCGAAATTTTTTCTTCTGGGGCTTCATTAAGGATATGGTGTGTGTACCTCCTTCGCCCACCACTCTACCAGAACTTAGAGCAAGTATCTACGCCACCGCTGAGAAAGTTACACCTGCAATGCTAGTGTGAGTTTGGAAAGAAATTGATAACCGACGGGATGCTGCAGGATAACCAACGGAAGCCACACAGAACATCTTTAGTTTAAGGTAAAAAAACTTCTTGCCTTTTCTTTTAAAACAATACTAAAACCAGCACTGTACCATTTACTTGAATAAATTTATATCAATTTTCAAAGTTATAAAGTCCTTTTTGAAACACCCTCTATTTCTAGATAAAATAAGACAAAAAATCAATCATCATCAATGATAACAGACCAGAACCCGAGTGCCAATTTGGACTGTATAAACACACAACTCGATTTTTCTTGAAATCAGGTACAAAAAATTACTTCTAGGACAAAATAATCATCAGCCGCACTAGTTTTAATGGAGGTTAAAATGGGAGGGTAATAAAGAGTTGGTAATAATGTTTTCTCTCAAACCATATTTTTCTCAGCCTGACACACTTAAAACCAATAGTCAACACAAAAAAAACATTTTAAATCAGCACCAGCTAATTAGAAAAATAAGGTTCCCTATGCCGCCGAGACAGAATGCGATATGTGAAGAAAATCTGGGCAACACTGTCTTACTTATCAGCTGTCCCTCTCTCTATCCATACCACTCGCGCCTCGCTACGTCCAACAGTGCCGACATAGCTGCCTTCGAAGATGTAGCTCCCTGTCGTTGTTACCGCCAGATGCGAAATTCGTGCTGTGATCCCGATAAAAATGGTGTAGAGAATTCAGTGAAGGCCCGCATGGAAATTCACAATGAAAACCGAAGTGGACGGCCTTCAGTTTCAGATGGAGTTGTTGAAAAAGTTCTAAGACAACACTGCTTGAAGATCGAGAATCATCATTCACAGGAACAACAGTAAACTCTGACAGATATTGCGACAAATTAAGAAAACTGAGACGCGCGATCCAGAACCGCTGGAGAGGAAGATTGTCCAGTGGTGTGAGGCTTCTCCATGACAACGCTTGACCTCATGTCTCACGTCAAACTCAATAACTGCTTACAAATTTTGGCTGGACTATTGTGCCCCATCCCCCCTACAGCCCTAGACCTAGCCCCAAGAGATTATCACTTATTCCCAAAATTAAAGGACCACTTGGGTGGCCAACGCTTCAGTACCAATGATGAAGTCAAGGAAGAAGTTACTCAAAGGATTGGCAGCAGAATTCTACACATGGGGATAGAAAAGTTGGAGCATCGTCTACAAAAGTGTTTGGACAGAAACGGTGATTATGTGGAGAAATAGCTTAACTTTTACGTGTTAAATTGATGTATAAAACACTAAGTAGAAATATAGAGCTGTCTATTTAAAAAAATCATGGGTACCTTATTTTTCTAATACCCCTCGTAAATCAGCACTAATTATATACAGATCCTTACAGTGGTGACTTTTTATGTAGTTTGCCTGGCGGTAATATAACTTCTTTATGTGTAAGCAGGTAGTTTTCATTTTCATATCAATCTACAAGAAAATAAACTGAGGAAATAAAATTTAATTTATATATCTTTAATCATTTTTGATACTTTCTCATTCTGACCTCCACAACAATTTGCAAGGCTGACAATAAATTTCATACAAGAATCCTTTATCAATTAAAGAAAATACATGTTGTGTGCTTATACAATATCTGGAGAGGCAAGAGTAATACTCACATTGTTCAGGTTGAGGGTGGGAGAGAGTAAGCAGGGTGGGGGCCTGAGTGACAGCTACTGCCACTAGGGGAGTAGAGGAGCCTGAGGCTTGAATCCGTACAGGAGTCTGTCTCACAGCTATCTGCTGACCCTGCTGGAACGCAGCTGTCACCTACAACCAAGTAATGTCTTTTGGAGAAAGTCTCAAGATCACAAACATTTTTCTGAACATATACAATTTGTACACATTTCTTTAACCCTCGAGCTGGCAGTTGAAATTTCCTCAAGTGGCAGGCCATTTTGAGGTGTTTTGCGAGTAGTATTGGTTTTTATTTTTTTTTTAATATAATTTGATTATAAACCTATATGTATTATATATCACTGTTTTCACAAGAAAATTTACTTTTTATTCATGGAAATAAAAAACCCAAAAATATAAGAAATCTATCACTTTTTTTTACTAAGTATGTTTTCAAAAATAAAAAAGGTATGTAAAAGTGGTGGGGGTGCACCTATAAAAGACATATTGTGTGAAAAAAAAATATTTCCAAAATACCCAAAATGTTGAAAATTTTTTATAGTTTTAAGAAAATGTATAGTTTACTACACTTTTTTTAATTAAAACAAATAATTATGAAATACTCTAATCTGAAGATAGTACAATACGGCTAAATTCATTGCTATGGATACGACTGTGTTACAAAAATTCATGAAAACCTTAATTATTACTCGAAAAATTCATAAAATACATTAAAATTAAGCTTATAAAAATAAATAAAGAAGCTTTATATCATGATCAATCGCATATGAAAATGATCCTAAAGCTAACTAAAACTATCACAACACTGCACATAGCCTAGAACACAAAATCTCACTAATATATTTTTTCACATATATTTCTTCATAACATGACAAAATAAACTGATAAAACACAATATACGAGAATTTATACGCATAAATAAACACACTTATTACATAAAAACACTTATTTCATGTAATAAACTTACGTTTTAGATGGACAAGAATAAAGCGAACCGGGTAACAATACAACAACAATGGCCGACTGTTAACAAACAACTCTCGTTTTCAATATGTCATACTGAAATCATGGCATACAAAACAAAACAAAATACATCAAACAAATCAGCAACTATTTCTGATTCTAGTGGTATATGAATCATTGCAGTTTAGTTTGTGTTACTAATTATAACAGATGTCAAACGGGCACGTGTCAAATCGACTGATTTTCAGGCGACTGCCACTACAGAAACATTAATATCGACTGATAATCAGGCGACTGCCAGTTGTAGGGTTAACCATTAAAAATTGTTTGAAACTTAAAAAAAGTAATGGTTATTATGAAAGTTAAAGAAACTATAGAAAACAAAAACTATAAATGTAAAATTCTTAAAGCAGGTTCATTCTAGAAGTCAATAATAAATAAGTTTGTACCCCTACATTCAATATCTGAAAGAACCAACTGTTTAACCAACAATTCAGCACCACAAACCCAATTGATGGTTCATTGGTTTTGGTCAATTATTGCATGAAATAGTTATATGTTTGGTTGTGCCATGATCATGATTTGTTTTTTAATAAGTACAACTATGAGTTCAAATAAGTACAACATATTTGTCCCATCTTATATGTGGTATATTTGTTTTTTTTGCATGGACTAATCTATAGTTTTACATGTGTGGTACATACAGTTAATTTTTTTTCATTATAGTTTACACTGGTTAAGAAAGGACCATTTTAGTCCTTACTTTTACGCTGCTTAACTAAAAAAAATTTCATTTCATAGATAAGGCTGCTAAATTTTATATGCATACATCATCTTATAATGCATAGACATTGTTAAGACATTCTGACAAAAACAAATTCTATTTAATTACAAAATGTTCAAAGTCTACAACTTGTATTATATCATTATCAACCAGTACAACAACAACCTTCTATCAATATAATTAACATACTTCTGAATTAAAAAAGAAAACTAATTGTGCGTATGAAATATTTTGTATTTAGTATTTACCTGGTTGAGGAGGGCATTGTTGCTGGGCGGCGGAGGTGACTTTGATGGCAGCACTGGCCATACTGACTGTAGGGCGACCGGCCGAGTCTATCGTCACGTTGGGCACGGATGTGCGTAACTCCTGGAGACGCTGTTACCACCTGTCACAGTCAACCATTAGTAGTGTTCTCAGTTGCAATGCACAATAAGCTTCAAATATGCAGAGAAGGGAAGGAAGGGGGGTAATTACACTGCAGTTAAAGCATAGTGACACAAACAGAAAACATGTTAACAATGGAGAAATCTTAGTTGAGATATGGTTTCTAGGATAATTTACAATTAACTTGTTCATATTATTCTCCTCTGAATGAATTTTCCTTCTCCTAGATACAGATAAACTTAACTAATTAATTTCCCTGTTTCACAGTCATAAAAATTTTAATAATAAAACAAAACAGTTGTACAAATATTGAATTTAACTTCCATTTTGTTACATTAAGCTACATAAACAGTTGTCCTTTAACAGTAACAGCTGGCAAGTTGTTTTGTGACAAAGAAGTTTTTAATTTTTTCAACAGCCAGTAAAAGAAAATATAGAAGAAATATTTATGTATATGTAAAAATTAATACAACAGTAGAAAGTGTGGAATATACCAATTTATATATAGCTTTTAATCCCATTCAAGCTCTCGGAATTATGTAATTAGTAGGTGATGTTTAATGTATCACAGATTAAGACTCTGCCAGCGCAACATTAAGATCTGTTTGAGTGGTCTCAGACTATACCTGTATAGTCTGCTTGATGCTCTGCTGTGGTATGACCCTAGTCTGAGAGGTTCCTGGCTTAGCGAGGACGGCGTGAGAGATCACCTGGGCCAGATGCTCCTTGACTGGCCTACAGTCTGACCACTCGCAGACACCTAGATAGGGCATTATTTTACTATTAAACTAGTAACTTTTTGATTATAACTTGGGAATAACTTTAAATATTCAGGTTGTTAATTATTATATGATATTTTTACAAAGAAGCAAAATCTTAACAGCATCTAAAATTTAAATAAATGGCATGCGAAAGAAACTAAACATAATTTATGAGATATAATGAACAGAATTCCTGAATATCCGCTACCAAAATATTACAACAGTTATTTATCAAAAGAGAAAAAATCTCAACTCACACTATTAAGCAATTAAATTAATTTAAAATATGACCCATTTAACAAATTAGTTAATTTCCAAAAATGACCTACATGAGTCTACTTTGTTGCATCTAATTTCATAAATTAAAATTTCTTTTTTTAACCCTTTGAGTGCCACAGCGTCGCCTAATTTTGACGGTACGAAAAGTGCATAAAGTGCCAGCGTCGCCAATTTTGACGTTTCGTATTTTGATAATATTTTATATAGTACAAGATTATTTTGGCCAAAATAATCAGACGGCTGTATTCAATAGGTTCCAAACTATCAATAAATACGAGTTTTATGTTCTTTCTCTACTATTTTATCTGCGAAACTTACGTTGTTTAGGTACTTATCAAGAAGCCACTATTTTTGGACGAGTTTTCCTTATCGGGGACAAAATAAATTACAGTATTAAAAACAACTGACTTTATTTAACCTATTTTGGAATTTACAAGTTATTACGGACAATCAATTAAATTAAAACTATAAGAACAACGTTTCATTATTCGAAAATGTCAGGTCATTCGTATGTCTATTTGGAGACGATTTGGAGATAGGAAGTATGACTCATCGAGTATTTGTCCGATTCATTATGGAAGAAGGAAAGTATAATGAAGTTTATTTTTATCTCTGATAGGGAAAACTCGTCCAAAAATAGTGGGCTGTGATAAGTACCTGTACGATGATTCTGTCTTCCAGTCACGCGACGTAGCGGACGAGTTACCGTGTTGCGTAACGGCCTTTCTTGTTGTTTATGTGCCGATAACCAAGCATTTGAGTAAATACAAAATAAAATAGTAACTTATACAGTATTTTACTGTATTTCTTTACAAAAGTAATGTATGAATTTGATTTGTGTTCAAGCGAAAAACGTGAATTTTCAGTGTAAATATTATTAGGGTTATTATTTAGTAAATGTAAACTTTTATGTAAATATGTTAGCAAGTATTTGTTTCTAAATCTACTAATCATATTTATTTGTGTGGTATTAATGTTTTATTAGATTTATTGGGAAAACTACATCATTACTAAGTAATTTCTAAACTCTGACAAATGAAGTACAGTTTATAAAATGTCGGTACCCCGGGTAGCATTTTGTTAATACATATAATGCCATGTTTTTAAAATTCTAGAATAATATATTACACATGGGTTTTATTTAGAATCATATGGCCTTTAGCATGGTATAAAGATAAAAAATCTTAAAAATACCGTATACACACAATATTAGGTCAAAACTTAACTTTTTATACAAAAAGTAAAAAACTTTTTTTATAAATACTAAAATTTTTATATTTTTATAAATCAAATTTTATTTGTAAAGATATGTATCATATTTTGCATTTAATAAGAAAAAAAAACAACAACAAAATGATGGAAATCTGTTTGGTAGTTATTTTACAACAGCCTTTTTCCCAAAACTTACAAATATGCGAAAAACAGCGTGGCACTTTATGCATATGCCTTTGGAAAATACCCGTGGCACTCAAAGGGTTAATGGTGTTTTAGAAAAGTGCTTAAAAACATTTTAGAACACAACTGTTATTACATTTAAATGAGTTAAAAAATATCAAGTAAATGAGTGTTTTCAACAAAATGTTCTGTCAATCTAATTTTATAAAATATGTGTTTTTACATAACATGTTATCACTTGAGACCCACTTATCATAGGGCTATGAAACATATTGATTGTATTATCATTGATATGCCTTTTAGAGAATAAAATATCAATAAACCATATCCACCTGTTTCAAAATAGTGGACATACAACTTCTAAACATTTACTGTTGAAACCCTCACTGAGTTTAACAATCAGACTGTAAGTACTTCAAGCAGCAATAAATTTGTACGTAAAACACATGTATTATGGAAAAAGAAGATTTGTTTTGAACATGACAGTAACGAACGTGTTAAAGCTGCAGAAAATGAATACCTAGCTACTCACATGAGCAATGTGCTGAGGATGGACATGCTTGATGACCTGCTGAATCTGCTGCATTGGTCATGGTGGTAGGTACAGACTTCTGAGACTGCACAATCAGCTGGGCTGGCACTCCTTTGTTCGTCACCTAGGCATTCCAGGTATTGATATATAAGTACACTATGAGCCTTCAATAGTCATTCAGTTATTAACCCTAGAAGTGTGGAACCAGCATTATTTTATGTCGGTTGTAATTTATGTTTGTTGTGCGGAACCAGCATGCAATTGTAATGTCAGGTTCAGTTTTTTCATTAAAAA
>NW_025783048.1:0-30761 GCF_021130785.1 Homalodisca vitripennis | reverse complement strand
TCTAAACCTTAGATTAAAACATTCCTCAATGATTCTGTACTAAACTTCCAATAGGAAACTTTTGAAAATCCATTTGGAAAAACTCTACAGATCTTTATAACACGCTCCCGAACAATTTAGATACGTTTAGGTTAATTAATCGCCTATCATGCATTTACATAAAGTGACTACAGAATTGGTAGTCTCCACACAGACTGTTATTTTAGGTTACATATTTTTTAAATAATAAAGGTAAACATTTTTTCATTAGAGCCAAATTCAAGATGGATTGGAAGTCGATAGGTACTCTGCCGAAATGTGGTTGAAATAGTTCATGCGACAAGCCAGGCTTCAGCTGGGATTTGAAATACAGTTTAACTGAATATCGATGTTAACGTCAATCACATATCCTTCCCTCCAGAACTGAATAAGACACAACAACATGACAGCAACAGACACAAGTGGGAGACCTCGTCATTTTTAGGCGTCTTTAAAAGTTGGATGGAAAAAATTAAAGAGTCAGTGGTACATAATAACAATATTTTAAGACTCTTCTGTAATTAAAAAGAAAGTGTTACGGTTCAAACCAACAAATATCACGGGTTTAAATAATAAAATAATTATACTCAGTTTGTTTATAAATATATTCGTTCAGAATCTTTCTCGTCGCCTTGAATACTACCCTTTTTTTTTCCTTTGGGATATTTGGGGTGGATTCATAGATCCTCACACGTCAACCTGAGCTTATTGTGTGCCCCTTTGATGTTAGAGCGGGTAAGCCTATCTTCGTGCCCTTAATTAGGCTAAGAAGCTTTTCCCCGATACTAGCATCTGGTTCGTCGCCTGGTTGTTTGTCACCGAAAAGAGCCCTTCTCCTTGCTCCCAGTCTCTCACAGTCCAGTATTATGTGTTTTTGCAGTCTCTTCAGACTTATTGCAGAGTCTACACTCCGAGGCCTCATTTCGTAAAACCTAGAGTGTTTAGGTGTTTCCTGAAGTGGCCGTGTCCAGTGATCAAGGCAATCACTTGCTTAACCCCGATCCCTGCCCAGCCCCATCAGCCATCTGGTGAATCCGGAGCTAGAATCGGCAAGCAGTCTTTTGCCGAGTGCTTGTCCTTGGTGACTCTGCCACCGCACGCGGTGTGTCTTCCTGGACCATTTGTTTATACTTTGGTAAGCGGCTGACTTGCTTATACCACAAACTCGGTTCTGGACCGATGTTATGGCATGCTTGCTCCGCTTTTGGCAAGCCTGTCGGCGCATTCGTTGCCACCTATGCCTGTGTGGCCCGGTACCCAACCAAGACGCACACAGTTGCGTGATCCAAGCTTGCAGAGAGTGTTAAAAGCACTCCCACACAAGCCTGGATGAAATGCTGTTGGAGTCAAGAGCTTTAAGAGCTGCCTGACCTGTCTGACATTATACAGATGTTCATTCCCTGGTACCTTCTGGTGAGGCCTAGGTTGGCACAGGCTAGGATACCATAGATTTCGGCTTGAAATATGGAGCAGTTCCGACCCAAACTGCCGCTAAGGGCAGTTCTAGGGGATTGACTAAACACTCCATATCCAGTTCTACCCTTAATAAGCGAGCCATCCGTGTAACCAGACAAAGCTCTTTCTTATTGTTGGGATGTTATCTTGCGATTTCCACTCATCTCTGGAGTAGAAGTCAACAGAGAATGGCTTATTGAATACGAACTCCGTTCTCATTGTGTCGGAGACCATTTCGAGAATAGCGCTTGGGTTTACAGCTTCAGTGATGGCGCCATGGCTCGCGTTAGACGCGCCATTCCTCCACAAAGCCAGCAACCATCAGCCGATAAGCTGACTTACGCGCTTCAGCTTTTATATGGACATCAAGAGGTAGAAGTCCTAAAGCCACCTCGAGGGTCGCTGAGGGACTGCTCCTGAATGCTCCGGTTACAAAGATTGTGCCAAGCCTTTGTAAGCTTTCAAGCTTGGCTTTGGCAGTTACCTGATTCACCTTTGTCCACCAGACTAGTGAACCATAAGTGATTTGAGGCCTTACAACTGCTTTGTAAAGCCATAGTGCTATGTGGGGTTTTACGCCCCATGAGAATCCTGCAAGTCTCCTGGACGTCATGAGCGCCCACTTTGCTTTGTGCAGGATATTATTAAGATGATCATTCCACGTAAGCTTATGATCTAGAGTCAGTCCTAAATATTTGACTGTCTTTGACCACTCCAGCTGAGTGGATGCGAGTTTCAGCCTAGAAAGAGACTCTAGGTTCTTTTTCCTAGTGAATGGTACAACTACTGTCTTAGAGGGATTTACTTTCAGTCCCTCTCCCTGACAACCAGTTGTGTACATGTTGAAGGTTGGTATTCATGATATCAACAACAACAACATTTGTATATTTTCCCTGTACCATAAGGACTATGTCGTCTGCATATCCTTGGACATAGATTCCGTTGTTAGTAAGGTCCTCAAGTAGACCATCTACTACTAGGTTTCCACAGTAGAGGTGACAGGATGCCTCCTTGAGGACATCCCCTTGTGGGTGCGATCACAAGCGATACTTCATTAAGATCGGCCCTGATCCGTCTGGAGCACAGCATGGCCCTAAGCCACCGGCACAGAGCTGGCTCGAGGCCACGTCGCTGTGCTCCACTTACCATTGCAGTGAATTTGGCATTGTCGAAAGCTCCTTCAATGTCTATGAAGGTGCACAATGCCAATTCCTTGGCGGACAGGCTATCCTCAATCCTACTGACTAGTTGGTGCAGTGCTGATTCACAGGATTTGCCTTGCTGGTATGCATGTTGGTTGCGATGAAGGGGAGTGTCTGAGAGAACTCCCTTTCTCAGGTGCCTCTCCACCAGTCTTTCTAATGTTTTCAGTAGAAACGAAGATAAACTGATGGGACGAAAAGATTTAGGGACAGAGTAGTCCGCTCTCCCTTCCCTTTTTTAGGGATGAAGACCACCCTGTTGAGGACGCCAGACTTGTGGTATGTACCCATAGGCTAGGCTCGCCCTGAATAGTTTACATAGAAGGGTAAGGAGATTCTCCGGCCCTTGTTGAAGCAGGGCCGGAAAGATTCCATCCCCTCCTGCAGATTTGAAAGGGGCAAATTTAGAAATTGCCCATTTGGCTTTAGAGAGAGTGACAATCCTTCTGGCAATGGCCCAGCCACCACGACAAGCTCTTGGCCGTGAGCCTGCCTCGCGGTTACCAGACGTTCCAGTGTCGTCATTCTCAAAGATACAGTCAGGGAAGTGAGTCTCAAGGAGAAGTTTGAGGCTATCACTAGACCCGGAAGTGTGTTGACCTCCCTGGGACCTTAAAGATCCCAAGTGACCGGTTGGACTTGAGGCTAGTAAGCGTTGCAGTCTAGCTGCCGCGCTTAACTCATTTACCTTCTGTGTAAACTGCCTCCAGGAACTTTGTTTTGCTTTTTTAATCGCTAGGCTGTATTCTGTAAGAGCTCTATGATAGGACTCCCAGATACGGCTCCTTTTGCATTGATTGTACAGCTTCCTGACATTAGCCCTTTTGCGAGCGAGGTCCGCAGTCCACCACTTAGTATTGGTTCGACTCTTCCCCCGTCGCAATGGGCAATTGTCGTGGAAGCTATTGATTATAGCATTCTGCAGGTCAGAAGCTATCTGATCTATGTCTGTGAAGCATCGCACCCTTCCGCCTACCGATCCCAACTGTGACTGAAGGTCAGACTTATATCCCAACCAGTCAGTCCTCCTGGGATTGCGATAGAGGACCTCTGCAGCCTCATTCTTGCAGGTTTAAAGCGGATATACCTGTGATCCGATAATGAGGCCTCTTCGCTTACGTGCCACTTATCAAACCATTCCAAGTATACCTTGTGTGCAGATTGTTATGTCAATAACTTCTTGTCTAATTCGTGTTGCGAACGTAGGGCGGTTACCTTTATTACATATAAATAGGTCCCTACTTAGAAGAAATTGTAAAAGTGCCTCACCTCTGGGGTTAGTGTTTGTGCTGCCCCATCCAGCAGAGTGATGGGCGTTGGCGTCACAACCTAGAAGAAGTTGTTGACGTCTGGCTTGTGCTTCTTCCACCAGGAGCTCTAGGTCTCTTGATGGAGGGAGTTCCCTGGCATCATATGGCAGGTATACGGAGCCTACAATTGTGCTCTGCACTGTGCCTCCATTCTTCCAGGTCAGTGTGCCCACAGTAAGATCTCTGGAGCAGAATTCGTTGAGGGTTAGAAAATCCAAGCCTCTCCTCAACAGGATGCAGGTTCTGACATTCCTTAGAGAGGTGCAGTAAATTAACTTACCTTTGGTTTCATTTAGGCCCGCCACTCTCCTTGGTGAAGCCATGGTTCTTGTATCAATGCCAGATCAAATCCCTCTTGGAGGAAGAACTGGCAGAAGGCTGCCGAGGCAGCTCTACTGTGCTGGAGGTTGATTTGTAGAACTCGTGGCATTGTCCTTGACTGTCGAGGAGACAATTGAGACCTGCCAGAGTCCTAAGTTGGCTCTACAGTTGGAAGCCTTCACAGCCTTGTAGCAGACCTCGTCCAGGAAGCAGACGAATCCGTAACCTTTCGGGTCTGGCTTGGATGGAAGGATTTTCCACTCGTTTACATTCAGGTTGGGGTTCTGCTTATTAAACATCTCAAGTACCTTTTCAGGTGTCTTCTTCAGAAGCTTTCGGGTGAGCTCTGAAAAACACCCTAGTGGACCTCAAGATGTCCTTACGCAGTCCCACTCTCAGAGAGATGTCATCTCCCAGAGGTTTTATCCTTTGAATAACTTCTTCCAGCCAACGTTTTGGTGTGTTCGTTGATGCAGGAAGCAATTAAAAACACCTTTCTCTAGGTAGGTGCCCGCAAACGATGGAACGGAACCATCCTCCAGGGGTTGGATTTCTTCCATAATTGCGTCCTCGATGGCTTCTCCCTTGCTCTGCACTTAGCTTCGCTTCCGGGTAGCCTTCGAGGGCTATGGCCATTTTGATTGCTGCGACCTCTCTGTAGGTAGCCTTGGGTGTACTACCAGAGGCCTCGGGATCGTGGGCTTCGGGCTTTTGGGTTTCCCTCCTAGCCTTCTTTGCGGGTCCCTCCGCGGAGGGCGGGGTGACCAAAGTGCCTCTGGGGCGCTTGGCCGACCCCACCCCCGCCTTGGCACCCGCAGTTGGGCCCGGAGTTGAGACCTCCTGCCGTTCTTGATTCTTTTTCCTCTTCTTTTTCCCCCTCCTCCACTTGGAAGGGTCAAAAGCTTCACCCTTTTCGAGAAGTTTAGCCTTTAGTGCTTCTCTTCTTTGAGCAGTGGTGAGATTGGGCCTCTTCATTCTAAGGTTGCCGAGTTGCTCTGTGGCATCATCCAGCGTACCTGTAGACTTGGGAGTGCTTGGGCTGTTGAGGAGCTGATCTTCTATATCTTGAAGGGATTTTGCTTCCTCAGCGCTTGTGCTGCCTTCCTCAGATAAAGCCTTGCCATGTATGGGAGCTTCAGTGTGCAATGGAACCTCCTGTGTTCCTAAGGCACTTTGTTGAGGAGAAGGTAGGGATGTTGGCATAACAACCTCTTGAGTTGTGTTGCCAGGTGGTGGTATGTGCGAGGTAGCTTCAGGAGCTACCTCAGCAGGAAGAGGTAGGTTTGAAACAGCTTCAGGAACTGTTTCAAGGGTTGGTTTGTTTTGATTTTTGTGTTTGTTTTTTTCCATGTTGTTCCCACGAGAAGCTAGGGAATGGAAGGTCCACCCAGACAGAGCCCCGCATGCCTGGGTAAGCTGCTTTTAAACTGGAGGGTCGCCGGTGTCCAGAGTCCGCATAGTAAAGACTGGTTTGCCACCAGCCATTCAGCCCTGGCCTACGCTGTTCCACCGTGGCTTGGCCCCTAGTGGGAGAAATGAAAGGGAAACTAGATCGAAGAGTTGAGGAACTTTACCTCAGATAGAAGAGAGTGAAGAAGAGAGATAGGCTGACACATAGAAAAGTGTGCCAGCCATAGGCCTCCAGAACAAGAAGAGAAGGGATCTGGAGCATTAGCTAGGGTACCTCGGGGTCGCCATTACCCGTACGGCCTTGAAAGTAAGACCGCCCCTGAGGGTAATACTACCCTTAAGACCAATGTTCAGCAAAATAGTCCAAATTAAGCTACATGAAACTTTTAAGTCCGTACAAGTTATGTAAGTTGGATTCGAGTTATTGTGTGGGAAAGAATACAACAAATATAAATGCTGCCATTTAAAGACAAATTAAATTGTTCAAGGCCCTTGAGTGATAGGCAATAAATTCATTTATATAAGATCATTTAAGAGGAAATGTAATCAGTTTTTTAACTAAAAAAATCACCACAGCGCTTTAAGAGTGATGACCCAAATTAATCTTCTAATATATATAACTAATTTGCTGTTTATATAATATGGTAGTGCGCAAATCGTTGTTATATGACCGTTTTTATTTATAAATCCGAGAAATAAACTAATATTTTCAGCCTAGTTAAAAAAAATAGATTAAACTTCGTGGTATTTAAACGAAATTTGAACCTAACATTAGTATATACATTATATTAATTTTTTAAAGATTTGCTTTGTATACACTTTTAATTGTATTGCAAATTTTTTGTAAAACTACGTCCTTAATTTATTAGTGGAGTAAAAATGGTTTTAAGTGAGTCATAGAAATAAATTTCTAAAATAAAAGTTGGTATATTTTATGTGTGATTTTCAAAAATTTCTAAGTGCACAAATATAAAAACCTTAAAATATAGTCACTTAAGCCTACACATTTTTATACTTTATAAAACTATTAGAAAGTACAAATATGGTTAATAATTTTGAAACTGACAGGTCTGAAAATGATCATTGTCTGTCAAGATAAAGATGTACAATTGTACCCATTTTATATATACTGGATTAAGGGGTAATGATTTGAATGGTAGGATGGATGATTTTGCAGTTCTAGTTTTTAGCAAGGACCAAGGATATTTGAACTGTGGCATTGTTTGGATAAGAGTCCCCTTTTCGAGCTCTTACTGAATTTCTCAAGGTTCAAGCCCTTTTCCAAGTTAAGATAGGAAGTACAGAGATAGTGTATAATAAAGAGAGAAATATTACGTAACGGGAGGTGTAATTCATGAAAGGGGAATATGTAATTTGTAAATAATTACTTAATACGAATTCTGAATTTCAAATACAAAACTACGCTAAAAGAATGTACAAATATTTCTTAATGGAAATCACTATGTGGTATTTATAATGTGTATTACAATTCTATCTATAGTGCTTTCCTAGTTTAGCAGATGACGCTGTTAGTACGTTATACCTGTCGGGAGATTGAGGGAGATCTAATATTGATCTCAAGACTGTTCGGCTTAGCTACCCACAATTAATTATACAGATATATACATCTATTTTTTTACAAATACAATAAAATAAATAAATATATTGTATAGGCATAAACGTGTGATAATTATTGTAAATGTGTCCTCATTAAAACTTTTCATATCGAAACTCTCCTTGGGTGTTAAAAAATTCAGATTTGGCCCTGCCTATCAGTCAGCCTATTGTATCAAGGAGGCACTGTGTGCACTAGCAATAAGTTGTAACAAGAGCCAATGACACAGGTTAGAATCTGAGTGAACTCGCAAAAACGTTGTTGATCGTGACAACACCTTTTGAGGGCCATAGACATGCTAAATGGAGAGTCAGGTTATTAGCCACACAAGACGTAATACTGAGACATAGCTAAAACTATTTTAGGCTTACACTACCACAAATAGTATCCATACATACTTTAGAAATATGGTTGTAATGAAGGTAAAATTATTTGGCTGATCTTGTATTACATATATATGGTTTTCCAAAATTCTAAATATATATATCTTATTTATATTTTCAAAGCATTCGCCTACTAGTCTCAAACGTTGTGAAGTATCACATCTTGGTCACGAAGTTGAGAGAGAGAGAGAGAGAGAGTAAAATTGTTACATAATAGTATAGGTAACATGCAAATAGTTAATTGGCTTATTTTGCACGACATATTTTAAAATGGAATTTTAGACATTGCAAATTAATGTTAATAATATTATTTCAGGATAATACAGTCCGGTGTAATAATGGAATTGACGCTGGAGTTGTGAGAGATAAATAGTTTATTGATAAGACTCCAGATCATTCGTCTCTCCGCCACTTCCAGTTCTGTACATCTCGCGTGTTGGTTTATTGATGCAGGTTCATATCTGTTCACATTTTTATTTCGGCTGACAATCTCCTGTCCAAAATTGGTTGAAAGAAATCAGTCGTTGGTGCTTGCTTGAGATCACACTACCTACAATTCAGAAACGTTGACGTGAGTGAAATAAAGTTGTCAAATGTAGGTTGAGCCAATTACCATATTCAAATCTATTGCAAATACTAGTTTGCTTGTTGAATGGATCAGAGCCAAGTTTTTAAGTTCAAGAAATCGAAGCGACACCAGCCCTTAAGTTAATTCCCCATGTTTTTATACGTTTTAATGTGTGATCACGTTTTGTAACAATAAGTTGTTTAATTTTATTTAATCCAGGATTATTGCCTTTGTTTTAGTTGAAATTTACGTTTTTAATTTTTCGTTACTTTTTATTTTGCGTAGGAATTAATAAAAAGTAAGGCTAACTTCCATAGCCTAGTTAAAATAGCGTTATTAAGTTTAAAACTGCTTATATCACCCAAAGCAATTTAGAAAGAGAAAGGTTAACTAAAACATTTTTAGAGGAATGTATTTAAATGTGGCTTATAAGGATTATACTCATTTAGCAAATAATATAATTGTTTTTAACCCGTCTTTAATGTTCCGTCATAACTAATTCAAATTTAAGATGGTATGGAATTACTTGACGTCAAAGAAGTACAGGTCAGCCTCAATGTTTTTTATAAGAAGTTGGTTAAGAATACGACTTAACCATCTACCGAAGTTCATACGGCTAAAAATGCGTTTCTTAGTCAACGATAGGCTCAGACTTCACACACAAAAGAAACAAATAATCGTACGTCATGGTAAGACGATGTTTACTTCCCTCGATATTAAATATTTTGGTGTAAACTCAGCTTCAGTAACTGTTGAGGCAATCTCTGCAACTGTTCACTTTTGCAGAACACTCTACATAGAAATTTCCCCTGCCACCTGAGTATTGCTAGCCAAAGTAAACACCTATTTTATATGTGCCTCTTATGTTATATTGGTTACAGATACACCAACATCAGATGAAGTAGCAGCCACGTGACACTTTACTACATGACCGTTTTACACTGACTCTAATAAAAAAATTCCAAAGCCAAGTAGTTTTTCTTCTTAACCAACTTGTTATAAGGAGATATAGTATTAATCCAACTAGTATGATTTTAACTCGACCTTTAAATGTGGATTTCAAATATATCTGGTGAAATGAGGTGGGATAGATGTCCAGAAGAGGAAACAAGGAGTCCCACACCGCTATCACGATGTTGCCTAGAAGTAGATGTTGGATGTATTGTCGAGGGGTTTCCCGAGATCATATTTACTTTACTGGGTATATCATTGCACTGTACAGTGCTTGTATTGCAGTACTTGGGCGCACTCGAAGTACACCACTACATGGACACCACTTAATTAGAGTTGTATAAATACTTTACTTTATCGTTTGCAAACAATATATAGAGCTGACATGGTGAAAAAATATAGTTGTTCCCTGTGCAACAAATTTCTTAAATTTTCAGGACACACGATTCTCTAAATAGCTTTCATAAAATATAGTAAATCCATGACAAAGGATACAGTCTGTTCAGACCCCTTCTAAGAACTCACGATCTATGAGTATATTCTGCTAGTTCAACTTCCTTTGTTCTCCACCCATAGATTGATTGATTACTTTCCATTTAGTCCCATAATTTACATTTACTATAATAAAATAAATCAAAAATATTTTTCTAGGAAATTATCCCCACATGGGTATAAGTCTGCGAATGGGGAAACGAGTTCATCAGTCAGTGCTAAACTAATTACTTTAAAACATTTTAAATTAAAATAAGGGAATGCATTAACATTATTAGCAACATTTAGAGGACCTTAATTTTGTAAAATGTAAATATAACCCTTAACTTATTCTTTAATCTAAAAAATAATTATACTAAAACACCAGAAAGATAGCTAAAATAAAATGTCTTGCATTGCCATTGAGCTCAGTAAAAACATTCCGTGTAAATAATGACAAGAATAGATTAAAAGATTAAAGGTGATCTTTCATATATTCAATCACTTTTATGTGTGGTGGATTTGAGAAACTTATTTTAAATATGGGAAAAGAACTTCTGAACAGTCTATAAAAAATGTTTATAATAATGTAATAAAGTATAAAACCACATACATGGTCAAGGCTGTTATTTATGTTATGTTTACGTCAGTCAATACACATATAGTACGTAATTTATCTAGTTATAGTAAAATAAATATATATTCTCCACACAAACAATGATTATTATTATCATTAATAATTAAATGCACAAATAATTGCCTGGAATATATCCTTATCAATTGGATTTTCCCGTTTAATGAATTAAGCCATTTCTAATAAATATAGAAAAATATTAATTTTCCATGTAATTTAATGAAAACTGTTCTAACAATTCCTTAATAATGTGTTCTAACAAGAACATTTATAAACACTAAATAACAGTAACAGTAATACTGTTATTTTTACTTATTTATATAAAAAATATATTTCTTTAATTCTTAGCAGAGTAAGAATCCTAATAATTAAGTATTTGTTTAGATTATAAGGTAATAAAATGTCTGACGATTATTTTGTTTAAATAAATAAATTTTGAAACCATTGAAAACTCAAAAACGATATCACAAGCAACAAATAAATAAGCAGGAAGCTGCTGGCCGCATGTAGGTGATGTTGTACTGCAAGCTGTAACAACAATTAGTTCAGTTGTGAGTCAGGCAGCGAGGTGTGTGGCAAGCTGCTATATTAGATTTTGGCACGGGGCTGTGTCTGTCAATGATCTGGCACTTTGTATGGTACCTTCAATTGTGAGCTTTCATAACTCATATACAAAGTCTTCACTTATAAATAGTGAGTGTATTACTTTCTAAATGTATACTGAGTGTATCAGACCTCCCGAGCCACTAACCTCTTTTAACAATCTAATTGGTATCGAATCTTTGTTCAATCTTTAATTACACACTATTGTCTCAACGAACACAGGGTAGTTATTTTCAGTTATGTTAAATTCCCGAACAAGTAAACGTTCTGGCGTATACTGGTATATTTTAGAATTTTTTTAAATGTGAAACGGAAGCTAAAAGTTTGAGCCAGTGAGCCAACATAATATTTATACATTGCCTACTGAGCCTCAATTAATGCTAGGTTAAATAAAGTATGAAAAAATATAAATTACACCCATTTATTGCACACAAAACAAATGTATTTATAGTCTAATCAAAATATATAAGAAGTGTAACAAAAAGTTTAAATTCAGTATACATTTTAATGAGAAGAGTTGAACTCCTGTGGCCATCAAGTATTTTCTGGAAGTTTGGAAAGTACGAATATGATGTAGCCACTATTCTGATGCAGTTATCCAAATGTACATTGGTCAGTCTGTTTCTATATTTGTTTTTTATAAACTTCATACTTGAAAAAGATACTTCACACAAGTATATAGAACTAACTGAATTGCAACTCGAATCACGATTGGATATTAGTTATTTATTTCGTTGGGGATTAGAGGCCTAAATATTTTCAGAATTTATGTATTAACATCAGGTTCTTGGAAAAAGATCATTTTGAAAATAAAACATCCTATTTCAACTGCAGCCTGATCTTCTCCGAAATGTTTTAGGACTGAAATTGAAAATTCTTCTACATAAATCTCTACGAAAGGATAGTTGCCGAATTTTTCCACATATATTGTGCTTTTAGAATATTAGAAACCGTTGATCACAATGTTTTCTTAAGTCTGAAATAATGTTCATGTATTGTTGTTTATTTTTTGGGTGTTGTGGAGGATTTTGTTTTTCAACGGTCTTCTTCATATTAGGAAAGTGTTTATATATTAACTGTCATTCTTTTCTACCAGCTTGAGGCTTTTTAAATTAAGTAACATTTGAAATTATTCCACCGATATCCTTATATTTGCCTTGCAGCTGCAAGTACAAAGCATTCGACGTTTCAGCTATATCAGTGAGAAAGGCTCAACATTTCCTTTCTTTCCAATAGAGACCCTCATATTACAAAGGAAGCATGCGCATTTATACTTTACTTATGTAAACAAGTAATCAGATTCCCACTCTATACGAAAATAATAAGTTTTTAGCTTTTTGCTCGAACTAGACATAAAAAAAAAATTAAAGAAAGAGTTTAAACGTAAAGGTATAACAAACATGATATGTTTTCACACCAAGTACAACCTTACTTTGGCAATACGAGTGCCAAAAGTTGACTGCGTACTACTAGAGTTGCATGTAATGACAGGGCAAGCAGTGTTGCCAACGTGAGCATCGCCGTGAGCTACGCAAAACTACCCCGCAAGCCACCGGTGGCTCGCGATCGACTGTTCGGCGACCACTGACATAGATCATGTAATACCTTCATCTTTAATGATATATTTTTATATACATATTGTAATAACATAAACATTTAACGTCTGGTACACTCTTTTTATTACGGTTACCCTTCATAAAAACCGCAACCTACGTTTGCATAAAACTCTTTCTTCGTGTCCAAAATGAATGGTTACAGTTTTTATGATTACATCTAAAAAAGATCGTTTGGCTGAAATAGGTTGTTCTGATAGAACGTGAATAGTCCACATACTATATAAATTTAAAAAAATAAGTATAATAAAACATTTTATAGAGCTTTCTATCATTCAAATTCATTTTATTTTAAATCTGTGAGTCGTAAATAAGATTGATTAAATTGTGAAATCAATTAATAAATAACTATTTGAAAGCATTCCATCTCCAAGTATTAAACATACACAGTTAACTATTTTACCTGATAATAATAAAACTTTTACATAATAAGTGTTATCATTTTAAAATAAATCAGGGTGTTTTCAAAGTGTGTGTAAACTACTGTTACTTCCTCTGTTTTTCAATTTGGCGTGTATTCTGACAGCCTTCTTTGGAGTCCAAGTAATCTGATAAAATCTGTAATTGTACATGCACCCCAGATCGTTACTCAATATGAAAAATGGGAGTAGACTTTATTAGTAAATGACTTGGACAGAATTCGAACAGACCCCTCAATGCAAAGAGTTTAGGTGATCAAGGTGAGTTTGCAAGGAGCTTTGTGGAGTAGACTTCCTCGAACGTGTCCTTTTCAAATTCACTGCTAGGCTACACATATTTTCCATGGGTCTTGGGCAGAAATAAATGGAATTTGGCTTTGTCGCTACATTCAGGTTTATTTTTTAAACTTTGCAAGCAACTTCAATTTTGGAAAGGCCTGAATTTTTACTGGCGCAGAGTGTCGAGACAACTCAATTCTTGACGGATACACCCCTGTAGCAATGAAACCACACACATATAAAAAAGTACGACCAAAGTAATTATTTGAAGTGACAATAGCAGTAATTATTTATAACTTACTCCTTTGTGCCGTATTTTTTAAAAAGGTTTAGATTTTAAAAATGAAGTGTTGTTTGAATATAAAATTATTCTTATATATAAGGAGTATATCTATTTATGAGCAGACAAGTAGCTAATTTATCAATTAAGTGAAAAAAGCATAATTTTTCGTCCTTGGTCTTTTCAAGTGGAAAAAGTTTTTCGTATGATACTTATTTTGAATCAAATTACAATACAACACGTAGAAGCAATATCTAAATATATGAGGCTTAATTGATTTGACTATAAAAGTAATCACCTATGTTTTCTTTTAAACCCATGAATCCTTCAATCTCATAAAAACTTTTTGGCTTAGGACAAAACATACATTACACATTGGCTTAGTATTAAACACACCATTAATGAAAATCTAATTTTATATTAAATACTTATTGAAATTGTATTCCCATTATTTTAACTTAGTACAAATTAATAACTAAAATACTTAAGTATAATTTTTAAATTTTCATTGGGTTTCTGAAATAATTTTCAAACTTTTTAACCTACACTGCTACTTTAGGTAACAAACATGTATTTCATTCTTGTGCATCAAACGTTGAGTACATGTTGAACACAAACACCAAATAAACCACACATCTGTTTTGATTGGCTTGGAAAATGTAACGACTTTTCACGTGTAATAAAAACATACACGAATGGTGAATACTGTTATCATAACAATGGGACCAAACCCAATTCAGTTATAAAATATGGTTGTGTTTCTGGAACCGGTGAATATTATAGATATCATTCTTCTATACGTATACTGAGGATGTATCATTAAACATCACCGTTTGGCTTGTCATCACAATTACAGCTATCGTATGCCATACTTAACGCGTTCTTTCTAGACTCGCTGTGGATGTTCTAGAAATAAATGACACTGCCATGTTTATTATTGGAAGCAACCTGATCGTAAGGACAGATTAGTCAATGCCTTTGAAGTGCCAATGGTGTCCAGGACTAAAAATCTTTTAATTTTAATAAAAACATTACGTTAAAAATTATTTTGATGAAAAAAAATACATGTCATTAACATTAATGGAAAATAACAGCTTAGTGTCTGTAGTGTAGTACACAACAAGTAAAAATTCAGAAAGTAAAATTATGAGTGATGCTTATAATGTGCCCTAGCTGATGACTTTCGAATCCAACCTAGATAAGTAGCCCCTGGAGTTTTTTTTTAGCAAAAACGTATTGATATGAATTAGAAAAATAATTTTCCATTTTCAATCTTATAAAAATATATATCTTGTAATTAAAAGATAAAGCATTAGACACACACACACACACACACCACACACACACACACACACACACACACACACACACACACACACACACACACACACACACACACACACACACACACACACGTGTATTTGACTGTGTGTGTGTGAATTGGTGGAAATCTGAAAGATATTTTTGACATTATAACATAAATTATGTTTGATTATTCAAACCTGTTCATATTATTTTTATATTTTATGAACAGCAAAATATGCATAAATACAACTACCTCTAAATTGAGCATTAAAAGACCTGCACAGGCCTTTCAACAATATTTGTTATGTACTGAATTGTATTATATCAATTGAAGAGAACGATATTATTGGTCGCATAATTTTAAATTTACTTTCTAACACTTAATCTTATCTCATATTATGTTTATATGATATATTTTTAGCATATTTTTAGTCAAAAGAAGTTTTGCCCTGAACGACAGAGATCATAGACGGGAGAGTAAACGTCAGTAACTCAACTAATTTCTTTCATATTAAACCAAACTAATTTTTTGAAAATAAGTGCAAACTTAATGAATAAAACGCAGTTATTAGTAATAAATAAAGTTTGTACCAAGATTCTTGATATAATGACCTTCGTAAGACTGGTTAGTTTTACCCTACTGGTAACAAGTCTTTGCAACGTTCCAATAGTGATCCTGTTCAGTAAGAGATGAACAAGTTCTCCCTCAACAAATTTAGGGTACTCGCACAATAGTCAACAATAGATTCCAATGATTTTCAAGCACAAGTTTTTAGTGCTAATGGAGTTTTATATTGTAAAAAAACTCTGCTGGTAAAACATATCTATATTTCTAATGTTTATTAGCCAAATGTATTGTATGTATCACAGACGATGTATGATGTTTCATTATTGCAAAAGAGATAAGTGTAGAAGGTGTTATAATAAAATAATGGTTCTTGAGCTACTAATTACTGCATTGATTTTGCCATTAAAAGTTTGATATTTATTGGGTAGTTATCTAATAAATTGTATAAAAAATGTTTATATTATGATATATATTGAGCTGCAAATTATGTATGGAATGAGAGATGATTAAGAAAAAACTATGATGATTTTTCCACAAAAACAGATACACTTGACGAAGGAAAATTGTAAAATAAATGAAGCTACAAATAAAAAGTTAGAGTTGCTATCAAAGTCATACGACCAATGAATATATCTTATTCGCAGGGTAGTCACAGTAGGAGGTAGCAGGGGAGTAGACACTGCGATCAGACAGTACATCATCCTTTCCTGTCACGGTTACAAAAATACGTGTAGGAGTTATTGGCTAGCAGTGGTGGGAACACGAAAATAACCAGGTCAGTCGCCCAGTGGGTTGCAATATTAGACTTTTATTTAACAGGTAGGAGGTATAAAACGAATTTATAGTTCGTTTTTATTAAATGCATTGTTTTATACATCTCACAATTTTTTATATAGGTAAAATTTAATTTAGAGACATTTAGAATAAGTATTAAAGATATAAAATTACTCACCTTAACAATACTAATTTTAGCGTTGTGATATTGGTATCGATTTAAATTAAATAAACTTCGGTCACGGATGATATATAGGAATATATATTACTTTTAAATCACCCTTTTCTATGATCGTTGGTTGACGTAAAATGTATAAAACACGGGTAAAATACGTAAAAGATCACACGTAACATGTATATTTTACACGTTACAAAACAATAAAAGGAAATAAAGCCTATCAGGACCAACTAGACTTTTAAGGCTAGTAGTCGTTTGTTAATACAATCGTTAATAAACGTTATTATCTGCCCAGCGCACAAAAATTGAAAAATATGAATTTAAATTATTTATAAATTTAGTCCCACTTAAATAATGAAAAAATCTCAGAAAAATATGTATAGCCCCATAAATGACATGCACTTGTAAATTTAGCGCAAATATTAAACACAAAACAAAAACTTAGACGGCTTTAATAGTTCATTAGCACACAAAATCATGTATGGTAGCTATCAACATTTGTATATCGGTCAAACAGGACGCTACTTCAAAACACGATATAAAACATCCTTGCAAGAACACGTGCCAACCTTACAAGTTTTTCTTAACTAATTACAAACTTAGAATATAAAAAGAAATGTAAATAATTAAGCACGCGCTGAAAAGCAGTAAACTCAAACACGTTATACTGAACTATCAAAAGAATGTTTTATATATAACATAAAATGTTCTCACCTTAACAAAATTTGTCAACCAAATTATTCCATTTTTCGTCTCAAACTAGCTACATGACACCAGAGGAGTACCAACAATTACCACACAGTGACAGTTTCGTTCGATGTTAATTTATCTACCTGTGTTGTGAAGAACAAATTGAAATGTTTATTAAGTAACCATATTAGTATTGTCCAATGTTTGGTACACCTTCTTAAATCCGCAAGTTTAAGGATGCTATTTCTACAATGGAAAAAATAAAATATTATAAGTGCTATAATCACATGTGTTAATCCCAAAATAATTAATGCAGTTATGCATGACTAAACTGTTTTTTGATCAGCCCCCATTACAACTTTCAGTTCACAAATTTTATGATTTTAGTACAAGTAATTTTAATTGTAAAATTATCTGAACCAAAAATACTGAACACACAACAACATAAATGTGGAAGAAAAAACGCCTTTTCAGGTGGAAGTAAATATTACTTCTTAATGATATTAGAGTTATTATTAAAATTCCACAAGTACACTTCTTGAGATACTGTTAGAAGTTAATGTATTTTAACTGGATAGACTGTATGCATATAAGCAACTTACGTCTTTTGTAGGTTTTTGTGAAAAATGTGTTTTTATGAAGACGTGTTCCATTTTTCAATGAATCCGTAATAAATGAGCATTACTACAGAGGGGAGCGCTAGAATACCATGATTTTGACCAAAAGATTTCCCTGGATCAGTCATCTGGAGCTGCTCCTAAAATACTTCACAAAGGCAAAGCTCTCTTCTGAAAACACAAAGATCCTGTCAAACAATAAGATTTTGCAGAGTCTCCAAAGATTTATGATGTATCCGATGATTTATGCTAGTTTCGTTATGAAAGAACTAGTTGCTTGCTTCTTTTAACATAGGACTAGTAGGAGTGTGTATGTTTAAAAAGGCAAGCAGTACTTGAACATAGTTGCGGTGAGTGCGTCAATCTGTCATAACAATTAAATATTTTCAAGATTGCAACCATTCTTATTCGTACATAAAATTAACTTTCCTGATCCCCACCCATAGACCCAGTCATCCCAGTAAATGTTTATAACTTGTTAAGGATTCAAGATGGCGGCTATTAAAACTTTGGAAAATCTAAGTCTTAATCAATAAAACAATTCAAAATGCTGGTCATTCGTACATGAGCAACATTTTTATTTTCATAAAACAGTTTTCTAAAAAATTATCAAGCGATTTATATTGTTATACGGGAATATGTTCTAGTAAGGTTCAACAACATTCTTTCCTTGAAGACTCTTGGAGCAATTGAAAAAAACTTATAAATACTACTAAATGTAAATAATACAATACTTTTCCAAATTATTTATTTCTTTTTTTTGGGCGAGACCTTTTGAAACTAACTACTGAAGTACTGTCTGATCGGTGTGTACTGTAAATTGAATATCTTAATTAAAACTGAACATCCTGAGTTTTACCTTAAGATTGCCTCATGTGAAATCTACCTTTCTTCCGACTAAGCAGGAAGTATATTTTGAAAAGTACAGGATTTCAAATAATGTGCATTAGAATATAAAATATTAACACAAATATATCTTTAATTGCCCCATAGTTTTCTTTCACTTTATATAACTATGCTTTTTGAAGGTTAAACCATTTTATAGCTAAAAGTATTTCAAGGAAAAGTTACACATTAATGTATGATATATGGCAAATGGGTACTTTATAATATATGTTCACTCATTTAATCATGTAATAGGATACTATAAGTATCACGAAATTTGTATGAATAAGCATAATTTGATATGATGATATTGGCCTTATTAACCAACATTTTCAGTACGCCTCTAAAGAAAAAAGTTATGGAATTTTCATAAATTTGCATTGTAGTTTAAAAAAATACAAGACAAAACTATAAATTGTTTATATATTCTAGATAAAACTCAAAAAATTTATGTATGATGAATAAAAAATGCAATATATTTTATATGCTAATTTATTTAATTAATTTATCAGAGGTTTCCGAGGATAGCTTATGTAAACAAGTATGGATTAGCATAAGTGGGGTCTCGTGGTGTTTGCCTTATTAACCACAATTTTTTCAAGGTTAAATATTTTACAAATTTCTAAATTTTATTAGTTTTAAATTAAATTTATAAGAAATATAAGACAAAAGTATTAGAAAATGTTTGAAGTGAAAAAAAGATAGAATTGTAATCATAACAAGCTTTTCATAATTGTTTTGTCAGAAGAAAGGAAATGAGAAGACACATTATTGGTTTTCCGGTCAGAGAAACGTGACGTGAGAGTAAATGCTTAAGATCCTCACAAATCTAGTTACTCTTCCGACTGTTTACAGTGCGTTTTGTCAGGAATTAATCCAACCGTCACGCCGC
Organism: Homalodisca vitripennis; assembly: GCF_021130785.1. NCBI lineage: Eukaryota > Metazoa > Arthropoda > Insecta > Hemiptera > Cicadellidae > Homalodisca > Homalodisca vitripennis. The sequence goes on along the minus strand of NW_025783048.1, from coordinate 11,320 downwards.
TCTGTGTCAGAATGACAATAAATATTTTATGATAATACATTACCGAAATACATTCACATAACAGTCACCCATTCAGTTATGTATTTGGGTATTGTCCAAATACTAATTTTGATTTACAACACTATTACCGACTGAAGTATTACGATAGTTAACGCTACTGGTATAAACACACAACGGTCACCCTATATCAATTTTACTAGAAGTTCAATTATATTCTTGTATATCAAAACCGTCAGTCACTTAAATAAATATTAAATCACTATCAGCTAACCATATGGTGATCTTTTGCTACTTTCAGTGTCTTTATCCAGTTATCTGACGGAGAAAAAAGAAAAATTATGAAAAAACACATTTTTTCCATGTTTTAAAATCCTGTATCACCGTCCCATTTATATTTCCACTATGTTAAGTAAAATAAAATAAATCCCTTGAAATGTATACTTAAAAATACGATAAAGCGAAACCGGTTTGTTTTCAGTGGTTTAAGCTTATATGAGTTCGCAATAACCGTTGAAATTAATTAATATTAATGTAGTTTATTCTTTCAATGCTTAAATGTCTATAATAAAAATATTTAAAAAAATCCAACGATAAAAAAACCCATTAAGAATAGTTTGGACTGGTGGACCTGAGCAGTAACTCATCCTCGACATCTATACCAATAAGGATGTGAACACATAAAACATGTTTGTAACGTTTTAAGTCATGCGTAGGTAGAATAACGCCAGAGAAAAATCCCAAGTTTATATTATCGTGTTATTGTCACAACCCTACAGTTAACATTCTCATGTTTATAACACATCCTATAGCTCTATGAATTTTTATTATAGTAAGTTACAACAAGGTACTCATACTTATTACCGAAAAATTTACTAACTTAATTATTAATATCCCCTCTATAAACTATCCTTTTCTCTGTAGTTTTTATTATTAATAATTAATACAACTAATTAATAATTTAGAACTACTCATACATTTTTGTATTACGATGAATGAAAATAGATTGTGTTTGACTATATCAAACAATAAATATATGACTCGAACGTTAAATAAATGAATTAAAAGTTATGTTAATGTTTACACACTACCTACGTACATTGCAGACTTAATAATAATGCATTATCAATATACTTTGCTTAGTCCGGAAGAAAGGTAGATTTCACATGTCGAAAAGTAAACAGAAGATCCATTATTGGTTTATATGTTTGATTCAGACTGATGGGACAATAACCCCGAATGTTGTTTACATATAATAGATACAGAAAGATTAAATTACACAGTAAGGTTCAATGTGATCACCTTAAGTCGTTCTCACACTGCCCATCATGTGTTTATTCTCCCACCAAGTGTTTGTAAGTCTTACTAACGTTCATTCTCAAATGCAGCCACCATCCGATGCCTTCGTTTGCGTAAATTTTGTATTCTTACATGTTACACGCAAACTTTGATGATCCCCGTGTAAATAAATCTAGGGGGTTAAGATCTGGCGATCTTGCAGGTCTTGTAATAGGTTCTCTCCTATAGATACAACCGCATTACATCATGATTTGAGTTGGTAATTGAGATACTGAAAAAATTTATAACAAATCCAATTAAATGTTGACGGTTACTATCTGTTGTATTAAAACATGACCCAATGAATGGTGCATTAGCCCTAATTAAATACTCATTTATTGGATGTGTTACTGCTAAATTGAAAACCATTACAACAGGATAACCACGGATACCTAGATTTTTATAACCATTTAACTACTTTTAATACCTCTATATTAAAAGTTAACAGTGGTGCAGTAATCAACTGACTTAATCATAAGGCCAATATAAACATTAGTGTCTTAATTTTGTTGTGGCCATAGATTATTATTTTTGGTTACATGGAAATATTGCATAATTCAATTGGTATATTTTAGGATTTGTGCGGCAAATATGACCGTTAAACATTTTTGTTGATTTGATATTGACCTTAAACAAATATTAATTCAGGCTGTAATTGAAACTACAAAAAATATATAAATAACCCTCTGCATTTATTCCTTTATACCTGTTGGCCAGTATAAAGTAATATAATGTAAACGAAAGGATACAAAAATTATACTGGGTCATGGTCAATGGCTCACAATTACTTTACAAAAAAGTAGTTGCTATGATTGTACTAATGACTGATTATTAAGAATAACATTGCGATAATGTTTCACTTTTGATACCCACATAGCAAATCAAATCTATCACAAGACACATTACGAGCAGAAAACCACACATTGAAAGCTTTAATTAACTGAATATCCTTTACGGTTTTTATACAGTTATATACAGCAATATAAAAAATTTGTTGAACCCCTCATGAATACTGTATTATGATGTAAGTACTCCTCGGGTATATTGCCTTTTGAAGTAGTAATTTTGTAACAAGGCTCAATAACAATATTCAACAAATCACATAAATACGTCAGAGCACGAAACAGTATAATAATTAGTGATATTGTAATTTTATTAAAATTGATTGAAGAAATTAATTCTCAATACTATTATAATTTAATATTTTTTTTTTTTTTTTTTTTTTACGTAGGGGGAATGCATTTGCGCACGGAGTGTGGGACTCCCTTGCGGACTACCCACTAAACCCCCTACGGGCCACGGAGAGCCCAGGCCGGAACCCTTTCGGATGACATCTTGCCTGGTCCGTGTGTCCTTATGTCTCAACCAGGACAAAACTACTTGTTTCGGAAGCTAGGGGTCAGCCAGGCATCCGTCTTCACGCTTCTGATGAAGGATCGCATGTACGTGAGTGGTGACTGCATTCCAGGCGTCCTCATTCTGCAGCATCATCTCCACAATGGTCTCTGCCGTAACATCACCAACTGTGGTGGCGAGCGTTTGCCTGGCCTCGGTGAAGCGCCCGCAAGCGAAGAAGGTGTGATGAACATCATCATCTTCCTCCGGGCAGTAAGCACACCGAGGCGACCTGACTTTTCCCATCCTGTAGAGGTACTTCCTAAAGTAACCGTGCCCCGTCAGGAACTGACACAGGTAGAAATCTATCTCCCCGTGGCCACGATCTATCCAGGATTGAAGCTCTCGAATGAGACGGAAGGTCCAGCGGCCGTCCAATCCTTCCGCCCACCTCCGCTGCCAAACCTGCAGAGTCCTCCGCCCTGGCAAGCAGCCAAGGCATCCTTTCTACCCCGCTCGGCAGCCTCCCGGAAGACGGTCTGTCTCTCGATGGCCAGCAGGTCAATAGGAATCACCCCAGCCACGACCGCCACGGCTGAACCGGAAACGGTGCGATAGGCGCAGGCGACCCTAAGTGCCGCTCTTCTCTGTACCGATAACAGCTTTTGACTGTATCGCCTTATCCTCATGACACCCCGCCCCAAACCTCTGCGCCATACAGAAGGGTTGAGTTTACAGTAGACATGAGGAGGCGTCTCTTACTTGACCTAGGGCTTTCCTACGTTAGCCATCAGCCTGCCGAGAGACATAACCACCTTAGAGGCTTTGTCACACACACGCGCCTGAATGTGCTCCCAATACCGAAGACGGCAGTCGAGTAACACACCCAGGTACTTCGCCGCAGTCCTTGTCCGAACCTCGACACCCCCCACATTCATAGAGATCAGAGTGGGGATTCTCCGTCGAGTGAGCATAACGATTTCGGTCTTGGAGACCGCCAGCTCAAGTCCATGGCTCGTCATCCAGGCATTGACCCGAATCATTACCTGATTAAGGCGTAACTGTGCCAAGTCCGGCGTCCTCGCCGTGATGGACTGCAGCCACGTCATCAGCATAACCCACGAGGTAGACGTCGTGGGGCATCTCGAGGCGAAGCAAACCATCGTATGAAACATTCCATAGGTCTGGGGCCGAGAATAGACCCTTGAGCCGCACCGGCAGTGACCTCTTTTGTTCTCCTTCCGTCTTTGGTTTCATACAATAGCCGTCGGTTCTTCAGGTAGTCCTGCACAATGACCAGGAGATAGTCGGGCACACTGAAGTCCCGCCTGCAACGCCTCTAGCATGTCCTCCCACCGAGCAGAGTTAAACGCGTTTTTTACGTCAAGTGTAACCAACAGCACAATCGGCCGAGCCTGGTGACAGGCTGTTTCGGCCTGCTGGACGGCACTGATCACCTCTGAAATGGCGTTCAGAGTTGAGTGTCGCTTTCGAAAGCCATGCTGCCGGGGAGAGAGATCTCCGGCGGCTTCGATGGACGACAGCAACCTGGGTTTCAGCAACCTTTCATAGAGCTTCCCCGCGGTGTCAAGCATACAAAGTGGCCCTGTATGCCGACGGGGAGTTCGGATCACTTTTGCCTTTGCTGATCAGCGCCAACCTAGCAACCTTCCAGCGCGAACGAGAACACACACCCGCTACCAAACATGCATTAAACATGTTCAGTGCAGCAAGAGCGGATAACTCGCCGCCACAATCTTCAAAACCTCAGCTGGAATGCCATCAGGTTCCCGGAGCCTTCTTGTTTCGCATGGTAGACACCGCCGCTACAAGCTCCTGCTCCGTAAAAATGGGAACGTCTGGTACCGGTCTCGCTACTCTCTCCTCCCGCCTTACAGGGTGACTTGGGAAGAGAGCTTCCACGATCGTCGAAATCATTCCAGCAGGCATTTCCGTGCTTTTCCCTATTCCTCCTAGCTTTTTTTCGCACAAGTTTGTATCCTCTTCCCCAAGGGTCCGAGTCCACTTCCTGGCAGAGCTCACGCCAGCATCGTGCTTTGCTCAAACGAAATTGCTGCACTCAGAGCTTTCTTAGCAGCCTTGTGCTCTGCCGACCTAGTTATAGCTTCAGGCCGGTTTCGAGCTCGCTGCGCTCTACGTCCTGCACATTAGTGCAGTTCTCCTGAGCTCGCCCAATTTCGTCCGTCCACCAGAAGGCTTGGCGACGGCCCCGGTAAGGTCGTTTCCGAGGCATTGACGAATTGCAAGCGTGTTCTATCAGTTTCATGGAAGAGTCGATATAAGCCTCAACCTCAGCTGTTTCAGTGGACTCGGGAAACCCCAGAACACCAGCCTCGATACTACGATCTAGCTGCTCGACAAGTTTTCCCCTGTCCAGCTTAGCCAGATTCCAGCCAAGAGTGTTTCGGGTATTCGCTAGCCGCGGCAGCCGATTATCGATGAGATGGAAAGCGATGAACTCGTGGTCACTAGCAGTGTAGACGTCCATCACTCGCCATTCCGCTACTAAAGGAAACAAATCGGCCGATACCATCGTAATGTCTGGTATTGACTCACCGAGAGTGCTTCGGAAGGTCGGCCTTGTCCCTCTATTCGCGACTTCCAAATCGAGTCTCGAGACCATCTCCAAAATATGTCTTCCCCTCACGTTAGTCACGGGCATACCCCATTCGACCGCACGGGCGTTGAAGTCACCCGCCACTATAAACACGCCCAGGGACGCTTCGGAGACTGTCTTCCAGCGCTTCCAACCTTTCCAGGTACTCTCGCGCGGAGTAATTGGGGGAGAGGTACACACTGTAAATGGTAACGCTGTTCAACTTAACCCAGACATAACCGTCACCGGAACCATGACTCAGTACGCGGACCCCACGACTGTCTGCGATCCAAACAGCCGCAGTGCCGAGTCCATCGTAAAACCAAGATGAGCTGGTTTTGGTTCGGACGGGTTCACTGACGATCACTATCTGGGCTTTGGTCTCACAGGCCAGCTGTTCAAGGATTGCGTCCGCAGCGTGACATCTCTGCAGATTGGCCTGGATAAATCGGATCATTTTCGTGGCCTAGCACGGGCTTTCCTGTCGTCCAGGGCTTTTCTTGAAAACCCCGCAGGCACCTGATCCTGGAACATGATCTGTCTTTGATCCAGGGTTTCCGGTACATAAGACGCAAGAAGGAGCCCCCGTGCAAACCGCCGCCTTGTGTTCGGCGCTGCCGCATTTCCAGCAGTTACTGCTCCTATCCGGTCCGGAACAGTTCCTCCTAGTGTGACCGTAGCCGAGACAGCGGAAGCATCTGTCCACCTCCACACGGCCCCGAATCCGGCAGACGACCCACCCGACCTTGATCTTCCCCTTTTGGAGTACTGTCAAGGAGTCACTCTCGAGCAGCTCAAACCACGGCCTTCCTCTGTTCTTGCCGGTTAGGCTTGAAGAGGGTAACCCTAATTTCGCCACCAAGGACAGGAAACTCCCTGCTTAGGGCGTCCGAGATGTCGGCTTCGGTGGTCAAGGCATCCAGATCTAGGATCTCTAGCCTTGCCTTAGGAACAATGGAGCGAACATCGCCCCTGTCGCCCACCGCCTTCTGTATCGCCTCCTGGAGTTTCCTTCTGTCGTCGCATTTTGCGATTTCCAGTAATACTCCTCCCGTGACAGTCTTCCCTTATGTGGCGTACCACGGTGCCTGACTCTTCGGGAGTAACTCCAGCCCTCATTTGCACCAAGAATCTCGGCGTATGACTTGCCAGCTTTAGGCTTGACAATCACCACCTGCCTCCCCAGGCCTGGAACGCGGGAGTTTTCTCCGGTTTCTTTAACTTGTGGGGGAGGAGGTGGAGGTAGGTCTTGCCTCTTCCCCGCTCTTATCTACGGCCTTCGCTTTCCTTTTTTTTTCTTTTTAGAGACTACCGGGCGAAACTCGCTCTCTTCTGTCTCGTTGACAGAAGCAGGCTCTCCGGCCGTCCTCTCTGCCGCTTTTCCTCCTCCCTTGGATGTTCAGGGGGACTTCCGGCCGCTCTTTTTCCCAGCCGTGGTAGAGGCCTGCTGCCACCATAGATAGTGATGGGGCCTGAGTCTCTTTTTTCGCAACTTTCTCTCTGCAGTCTCTCCATCGATATCTTCCAGACCTGCCAAAATGTAACCGATCAGATCTAGAGACGACTCCAGAGAGACCATGGCCGTTCCTGACTGCCGTGCTTAGGCTCTTTTGTCTCGACGTAGCTGCTCGTCATGTCGAGAAGGACGTCCCTTTCATCCTCTTTACCCACCCTCCGTGAAGATGGTGTCCGCCCGCATACTCCATGTTCTTTTACCATCGGGGAAGCCAAGGGAAAAAATATTTCCTGACTTCTGACTGGTGTCCTCCTCCGACTGAAACTCATCAGAGACAACCGGTGTACCCGTGTCTTGTGAGGCACAGGAAGCCATGGCCTGCAGAGATGCCGAAGTCGGAGTCTCGCTATGAGGTCCGCGAAGGAGGGGACCTTAATAAAACGACTACTCTTAGCAAACGGGTCTGCAGTAACAACGAAGGGAGAGGGGGGGAATTCCTTCTCCAACCTTTCTGTATCGTTGTCGATGGGTTTTTGCAATTCCATACTTTAGGTTTACCAGCGCATCGTGCGACAAAGGGCGGCCCGGAAAAAATCGGGAACGGGTGTACCCTCGAGGACTGAGCCTCTAACCCCAGTTCCCTGGGGCCCGACCCTCCGTACTCCCAGCACCGGAAACCAGACGTTGCCGGGGGCCGACCGTAGCAAATGCAGAGTCCCGACCTCTGCATCCATGGCGCACTTCCCTGACCTAAGGGCCCGAAGGGGCTGGCTCCTGGCGTCCATACCAGAGAAAACACACCATCGGCAGTGGCAAAGCACACATCAGTCCCTGCGACAATTCAGGGACACTCCCCGGGTTCTCCGGTATGCGCCGGTCGAAAAGAAGGAGGAAGTGACACCCACCCACGTGGGGTCGAAAGAAAAGAAGAGGTGGGTGAGATTTTGCCCCAGAAAAGATAAAAGATGTAGAGCTAAGATCCGAAAGAGAGAAGAAAGACCTTAGCTCTAGAAGGACTGTGAGGAGAGTCCTCACAGCTAGGCTCAGGTAGCCCCGGGGTCGCCAGCCTCCCCGAAGAAAGGGGAGGCCTCCCGTGTAGTCGAAAAGCCGACTAACCCCTGAGGGGATAATTTAATATTGCTTGTTATTGGTTTTGCATTACTTTAGGCTCTATGCATTTGCTTCATATTCAAAATAGTTTTGGGATACCAATAAATTAAAATTATAATTTTTATTCTATTTATGTGGGTATTGAAAATGTGGGGTACAGTTTATACCAAATTTAATACCACATATGTGTCCATGCTCAAGTGAATATATACACACTCTTCTATTCTAACTAAATACACTACATAAAAATAATGACTGATCATGTGTACAGTAAGTTAATGTTTTAAAAATTGTTAAAGTTTCTGTAAGTCTTCGGTAAGAAAAACAATTCCAAAAGTAGCTGCCTCCGAGTAATATTATATTAGCATAAAACTTACTAAATGGTAAATTTATACAAAAGCTTATTGTATAAAATAGTTAGGCATTCTTTGACTTTGCGACTAATATTAAACGTAAATGCTATTATTATGGCCCAATAGAGGTTGAAAATATTAGATTAACGAGTTTTTGGTGTACTGACGACATAATTACGAATGAAAAACGAGTGTTGAAATGATTGGTTTGACTTTATGGAATTGACAGCAGCATATAACTCGGTGACAGATCGCGCCACACATTAAGATTTTGATACATTTGTTTTTAACGATCATCAAGTGCTGTAACCAGTTGTTTTTTACGATTGATGTAACCAGTGCTTATACATTTTACATATACTGTATTTACGCATACATTAACAAAGGTACTTAGTCCTCCAGAAGATATACACACACACACACACACACACACACACACACACACACACACACACGAGATATAAATATAAATATATATATAACAAATGTACTTTTATAACAAAAAGCGACCACCTGCAAATTGTATTAACGTTTTTACAAGTGAAATATAGTTTAGAAATAAATCTTTTAAATTTATGGTATATGTATTGTATTTCGTAAACAATGTTAATCTTGAAACACAGTTAATAAGGGTTTGACCACTCGGAATGTGAAACTGTCTAATCAGAATGGCGCAAGTTTTAAATTCCATGAATATTAAAGGCTCGAGTGACTGCCTCGTGTTGTTTACGCTTGAATATAGCTTACGTTAAGTATTTGCAAAATGCTTGCATTTTCATGCGAAATGCACAGTTGGAATTTGTTTGACACTCTGGGTAATCAAAATGTACGCAATTAAATTATTGGAACAATATTGTCGGCTTGAAGCTTTAAGAGTTGGTGTCCCATTTTGTTTTGAATTAATTATAAATGTTATTATTGTAACTTTAATCACATTTATGTATGTATTATTTATAGTTTAAAAAAGTTTTAAATAACAAACAATAAAGTTAATAACAGCAAAGTAGTGGGTTTATAACAAAGCAACTGATATTGAGTTCATTATTAACTTGAGAAAAACTGCCTGAGCAAAGGAGTTTTTTAATAATCAGTTGTATTAAAATACACAAAAACACTCCCATGAGATTAGCAATGAGATTTTGGAAAACCTGTGAGGCAGAGAACAAGAGAAATATATATTTAAAATCCCCAAAAGAGTCTAGAGTGTACGAACTTTCAGTTTATTACCAAATATGTATGTAAAATAATTCTTTTGATGCCTGAATTGCCATTCTTTTTGTATTAAGAAATTATCTTCAGAAAATAAAGGAGCGTAAACTATTATAAAGAAATAAACTTCTATTAAAGTAGTTTGGTTTGATGGATGAGAATATATAACTAAGGTATACATGTGTATTACGTAAATCAGCTGTTTTATACTGAAGAAAAAATACTGTCATAAGTTTAACATTGAAAATTCAGAAATCATGGAGCAGAGCCCTACGGTCATATCTATTCAAAATAAATAAAAGTCACACACCTAGGTTGTAAGAACTTTCAAAAAATACCAAATATGTACATTAATTTATATTTTTAGGTATATAAAATCACCGTAAAGAAAATGAACCATTTTGTATAAAATTATTGAACGATGGCCATTTTAATATGAGAATGGTATAAGTAAAGTCACTTATTAGTATGTACATAAAACAGTATATAGAATTAATTATTGTAATAAATACATAAAATAAAACAAAACAGTACACCGAATATGTATCACGTTTTACTAAACATTTGAAGAAACCAGTCTAGAGTGCCATTAGAACACAAATTTTCTTATCAACCGTGATTTAACAGCAATGTTAAAATAATATTCGCCTTGATGTAAAAATTAATATTAGTTCCTCATTGGCACCATCTGTAGTGAAAACTAGACAATCATAACTAACTTTCAGTACGCTACTCAAAACACTGTGTATTTAATATTTTTTAGAAACAACGGTTTGCGTTATTTGCTGTGTCTTTATTGGTATAACATAGTAATATATGAATTTAAATAAGCAGCAAATTTTCTAAACAAACGTTGTATGCTATGTTGCCCTGTATTTCCGTACGCCCTTTGCAAAGAACACGGGTTCCTTGTGCACGATATAATGGCATTAGTACAATTTTTGCCTGACAACTCCACCATTTTCTCCTTCACTTACTTCCATGCTCCAATATCAGAAAAGCCAATTTTGAGTACCTTTTCGTGTATAATAGTTGCAATGTTTTGTCAATTTGTCCACTTGTTTCTATGGTCGAATAATTGTAATCGTTAATATATCGGATATTTGTATCGGGCTACATTATTGAACAGATACATGGAATACGATACGTATATAGTATCTAAGTGCAAGTTGACTTACACCAAATAGAAGGGTAGTACGAGAAAATTGCGTCATAATTCAAGTTTGCCAAGTGGTAGAGCTTGTAAAATAACAGCGGAAAGACAAAATCACGTATGGTGTAACAATAGTTGAGTCGAGGCGACATCATGTACCAGTCAAGTTTCGATTTCATATCAAGCAAACAAACACAGTTTGCCTGGCAAGCAGCGCGTTTAGCTGGAATAGAAGAGTAAGCATATACTCACTTGAACCTTTGACAATGTATGTAGGATTGAACTTGGCACGAAAACTGAACAGATTTTTCAGTTACTAATTTTAACTATAAGGAAACATATAAAATGTTAATTATATAATTTATATAGACATCTATAGTTTAATTGATGATATTTGCAACTAGTTATCTCCTGTATCATTATTTATTAATTGTTATGACACACTTTTTTAGCCCACGGTTCATGTAGCTTAATTTTGTGTTGTGATGGGAAATTCTCTCATACTTGTTGTACGGTTTGGTTGTTTGTGCAATACAAGAATGATGGTAAATATAATATCCAAATAAAGAATATAAAGATGTTGTCGATATTCCTGTGTAAAACACCAAGCAATCTGTCAGATCAGATGACAGATACTCTTTCTTACTTTCAGAATCCCCAGGATTTGGTGAATGGAAGGGGTATAACGTGCAAAGGTAGGAATATGTTTCCAATAATATTATCTGACCTCATCAAATGATCATTGTATTACC
>NW_025783047.1:0-33176 GCF_021130785.1 Homalodisca vitripennis | reverse complement strand
CGCGTTGTACATTAAAGTATTAGAGTGTAGAATACATAAGTAAAGTTAAATTGACCACGTGGGAAGTTCAAAAGTGAGTATGAAACATAATAATATTTTTATACAGAATAAATGAATAATGAAAACAGCGAATATATTTTTAAACATTTTTAATATTTGTACGAATATTTGTATTTAAAATTTAGCATTATTCATTTTAATTATGTTATTAATATTTAACCTCTTCATCATGAAATGAGTATTATTACGGTATAAGATTTATCTTACTAGCGTGGTAAAATAGATTTCTAGTTATTTGATAATATTTTTTCGTGGATTTTAAAATTGGAAAATTAAAAACGCGTCACATTTACAATTACAGATGTACTTGCTACTATAACGTATTGTTAATTACTCTCAACTTAATAGTTCCGTTTTCACTTCTATCGGCAGTCCCACGACCTGCTACTGTTTTTTTTTTTTTTTTTTTTTTTTTTCATAAATTATGTTCTTATGGATTAGTTCTTATGGTGGCAAAGTTCAAGCATTTATTAAATCATCATTACCCAACTGACCTTGCAAAAATGGAGAACTTGAAATAAAATGGTGCCGATGTGTAAGATATTTACTATCATCAATTAACGAAAATGATTTTACACAAAAGCTTAACTACCTAAATCTCTGTCTAAATCAAAGCTATCGTAACCGCAACACACTATATGTTATGTACAATAGTATGAACAAAAGTAATATCTACACTAAGAATAATATACAGGGTGAGTTTTAAGTCCCTTCCCCCCTATTTTTTTTTTAAACCGTATAAGTTAGGAGGTTTAAACTCCGTACATATTCGTTAGACCTAAATATCTTGTTTTTCATGGGTTCATTGACTCTCCACCTCCAATGGGGGACGGTCCACGAGGAGTAAGCCGAGATTCTTAAATGTAAGCATAGGTTGATATGCACATCAAATTAAAGGTCTCTGTAAGTAGAATACAATGCCGCAAACGGACCTCAAAAGGTTCATCCTAATGAAAATTACAGGGTGTTAAAATGTACAAAATAGTAATGTGCTATTATCTGCGTTTTATCGCGCAACTTTTTAAAAGTTCATTTCAAAACAATTTTTCTATTGCTGTTTATTCTTTAAAAGAAACTTTATTTTGTTGTGTTTAATTGATTTTTAAGGGATCACTGGAAGTCCGAGATCTAGGAGGTAACTAAAGGATTTAATAAGAAGTCGATCATGTGTTGTGTCGCCTTGTAAGTATTTTATTTAAAGAATTGTTGTCTGACAAAGGTTTTAGGACCCATTTATTTTTTATTTCAAGAGCGATTTCCGGTTCTAATTTTTGTACGATTCCGATACTAGTAGGTTGTTACTTACCCTTTTAATGTAGTAGATGCTCCAACTGATTGCCTGTTACTTCCTGACAGTAGTATTATAGTCTGTTAACAAATTCACTCCTTACACGGGTTAGGATTTCTGGTGTTACCTCCTGCAGGCCTCAGTAATTCTGTTCCGAAGATCTTCCACACATGCGACTGTGTGTACAATAAATCACAGACTTCAAGTGTCCCCACAAAAAAAAATCCAGTGGGTTCAAGTCAGGGGGACCGTGCCGGCCATTCTATTGCCCCGCGTCGTCCTATCCACTTCTCACGAAAATGTACATTAAGGTAACCACGAACATTAACATCGAAGTGTGGAGGAGCACCGTCCTGCTGGAACCTTATCTTCTTCTCGATTAAAACTCCCCCACCATTAGTGCGAATTGTATTTTCTATTAATGTATGTATGAATATTATTTTGGAGCATATGTAAATAACTTTCTCCATTTAAATTTCCGTCAATAAACAGTGGTCCAATCACGTGGTTACCAAAGAGACCTGCCCAAACATTTACTTTCTGGGGATACTGGGTATGATGTTCTCTGTGAACATGGGGATTAGAGTTATCCCAGTATCGGCAGTTGTGTCTATTCACTAAACCATTTACGTAAAATGCACTCTCATCACTAAAGCAGATATCATTTACGGTTGTTGGATTTGCTATAATTAGTCTATCCATAGTTTCACAGAACTGCAATCTTCTGTCCGGGTCATCTTCATTTAATGCGTGATGTAGCATAATTTTGTAGGGATGAAAATTTGTGCTTCTTCAGGGTAGTTATTGCTTTGCGTTTGTGATACCCGATATTGTCTGCTATTTGTCTCGAAGAGGTTTGAGGATTTTCCACAACTGTACAAAGAACCTCAAAATCGACTTCTTCTGACAAAGGGAGGACGGCCTGAACGTTTTTGCATCAGTAACGCTACCAGTCTCTCTAAATTGTGTTATTAACTGCCTTAAATAGGTTCTGCTAACAGGTTTTTCTGGATGGTTTTCATTAAATCGTCTCATTGTTTCGTGGTAATTATTCCCAGAAGAGCCAAAAATAAAAAAAAAAAGTAAAGAATGTCTTCTTTTACCAGGCGAAGTTAGGGCTAAGAAGCCCTCTCTAACACTTAACCTGGGGACCAACAGCTTAAAGGTGACTTCCGAACCACCACCAATGGCCGGGCAGGCGGGCCGCTTGCAAGGACAGGATCGCTCAGCGGTCACCTATCCAAGCAGCGGCCACGCTCGGACGTTGCTTGATCTGGTTATAAACACCATGTCAACTTTTTTCTTGAAGAGTGCGAGACATGTTTCTAACTTTAACAGCGCTAAAACTAACAAGGTCAGTAGCCACCACTGCAACTAACAAGGTCAGATACTTAATGGCCCAAGTAACTGAAACCAAACATCTCTGGGAATACCCAGATAAAAAAACAAACTTTCACTTTTACAACGACACAGGGACTAGGTCAAAGATTACATTTAAAATTGCAGACCACAGATTCTGCACAAAATTGTTATTAACAAAATTACGAATTATTCTTTTTTAATTCAGATTGTAGCACCGTTTCCAGCGTTAAAAGGCAATGTTAAAACGACACATCACATGACCGACTTCTTATTAAATCCTTTAGTTAACTCCTTAGATCTTGGACTTCAAGTGATCCCTTAAAATCATTAAACACAACAAAAGTTATTTACATATGCTCCAAAATAATATTCATACATTAATAGAAAATACAATTCGCACTAATGGTGGGGAGTTTAATCGAGAAGAAGTAAGGTTCCAGCAGGACGGTGCTCCTCCACACTTCGATGTTAATGTTCGTGGTTACCTTAATGTACATTTTCGTGAGAAGTGGATAGGACGACGCGGGGCAATAGAATGGCCGGCACGGTCCCCTGACCTTGAACCCACTGGATTTTTTTTTTGTGGGGACACTTGAAGTCTGTGATTTATTGTACAACCAGTCCGCATGTGTGGAAGATCATTCGGAACAGAATTACTGAGGCCTGCAGGAGGTAACACCAGAAATCCTAACCCGTTGTAAGGAGTGAATTTGTTAACAGACTATAATACTACTGTCCAGGAAGTAACAGGCAATCAGTTGGAGCATCTACTACATTAAAAGGGTAAGTAACAACCTACTAGTATCGGAATCGTACAAAATTAGAACCGGAATCGCTCTTGAAATAAAAATAAATGGGTCTAAAACCTTTGTCAGACAACAATTCTTTAAATAAAATACTTACAAGGCGACACAACACATGATCGACTTCTTATTAAATCCTTTAGTTACCTCCTAGATCTCGGACTTCCAGTGATCCCTTAAAATCATTAAACACAACAAAATAAAGTTTCTTTTAAAGAATAAACAGCAATAGAAAAATTGTTTTGAAATGAACTTTTAAAAAGTTGCGCGATAAAAACGCAGATAATAGCACATTACTATTTTGTACATTTTAACACCCTGTAATTTTCATTAGGATGAACCTTTTGAGGTCCGGTTTGCGGCATTGTATTCTACTTACAGAGACCTTTAATTTGATGTGCATATCAACCTATGCTTACATTTAAGAATCTCGGCTTACTCCTCGTGGACCGTCCCCCATTGGAGGTGGAGAGTCAATGAACCCATGAAAAACAAGGATATTTAGGTCTAACGAATATGTACGGAGTTTTAAACCTCCTAACTTATACGGTTTAAAAAAAAAATAGGGGGGGGAAGGGACTTAAAACTCACCCTGTATAATGTTTGGTCAGTATCGTATGAACAAAGATTAAGTAAGTGTAAGAGAAGTAATAATATACCTAGAGCAATAATCTATATGTTAGGTCCGTACTGCACGAAAACATAGGTTAAGCAAGATAGTAAATAAAGTAAAGAACCACTAATATAAAATTTAAAGGTTAGGTCCGTATTGCACGAACATAGATTAAGTAAGATCGTAAGTAAAGTAAAGAACAAATAATACCCAATTAAAAAGGTTAGGTCCGTATTGCCCGAACATAGATTAAGTAATATAGTAAGTAAAGTGAAGAACCAATAATACCAAATTTAAATGTTAGGTCCGTATTGCACGAACATAGATTAAGTAATATAGTAAGTAAAGTAAAGAACAAATAATACCCAATTAAAAGGTTAGGTCCGTATTGCACGAACATAGATTAAGTAAGATAGTAAGTAAAGTGAAGAACCAATAATACCAAGTTTAAATGTTAGGTCCGTATTGCACGAACATAGATTAAGTAATATAGTAAGTAAAAGTAAGACCACTAGTACACAATTTAAATGTAAGGTCCGTATTGCACGAACATAGGTTAAATAAGATAGTAAGTAAAGTAAAGAACAAATAATACCCTATTTAAAGGTTAGGTCCGTATTGCACGAACATAGGTTAAGTAAGATAGTGTGTAAAGTAAAAGAACACTAGCGCACAATTTAAAGGTTAGGTCCGTATTGCACGAACATAGCTTTAGTAAGATAGTAAGTAAAGTAAAATAATACCACGAATAATACGTTTTGCGTTAATTTCGTGTGGCACAACATAATAACAACGTTACAGAATATGAACGAAAGGTTAATTATTTTAAGTGTAGTGAATAAAGTAATAAATTACCAATAGCAATAAGTATTCTTTATGTCCGTATCTCAAGAACAATTCGGAAGAAGTGAGGCTAAGATCTCAGCGCAATGAAACGATACATCTCTTCATATAGTATATTTTCCTAACTTTACTTCCTAAACACGAACCGTTAAATACGTAATAAAGTTACGTCACAGTCAGCTGACCACATACAGACTGACTAACCATCATTGATTTCAAGGAAACCAAGTTGTGTACTTATACAATACTAATTGGCTGTCGGTTCCTCGAATATTACCGTAATTAACAGGTTTATTGCGGCATACACCATAGTGCACGTGCTGTTGTATTGAACTAGTTAAAACCACTCAGTATAAAACTGCACGGAAGGTGTTAAATACAACAGTACTATAAACCCCGTATCATGTAACATTTTCAAAATATCAAAATCTAAATCTCATTTCAAATTCGATATGTCCTGCGGAAAGATAAACAGACAAAATAAACGTACAGAAATTCCTCATTTAACATACACCAACAAAAAAACATTGTCTATGTAGAAAGGTTCAGGCAAAATTTTAAGTTTACAGACGAATTCTTACTTTAGATATCTTGCAACAGAAAGGATACATAATCTTGCCCATTAAGTGAGGATTCTTAGCAAAAGTGAAACTCGTCGTTACCTACATAAAATCGAAGGATTCTGAAAAGATTTAAATATATAGATCAGTTTGTCTTGAGATATCTAGAGGATAGATAGACATACAGACAAACATAAATAAACATTCTCTAACCTTTGAAGTGATTACCTTCGGTAAACGCTCAGATAACAATTATGATACCAGGTATTGTTTTCCTCGAATAAAACAATTACAAAAGCTGACTTCCAGAAGAATATTGTATTGCTGACAGAGTATATACTGCGGTCTATGCTTATAGTTGCATCTGTATGTGTAGACATGTTCCTAATTTGTAATGAAGTTTACATTTTAAAATCCAATATTTGAATAGCAATGGATCTGTGTCCTGTTTTAAAACGGGAAAAATTGCCACCAAAGCAAAATATATAGGGTTATACAAAGGTCATCTGACAAGTTATACAAATAATATATATATATATATATATATATATTGTGCATTTGGTGTGTACTTTTCCATTAAAATTAGACCAGCAAGAAAACCTTCAACATAGAGATACTTGGAATGTATATCAGAATAATAGGGCTTTGCACTTGCGTATTTAATTATTTAGTTGTAACCGTAGAAATATAACTAGTAATAGTATTAATTATATTTAAATGGCTGTTTTCCATTGCTGGCGTTGTTAAAGTAAAAATACTACAACATTTGGATTCTTTTAAGCTTGAGGTTTCCAATTTTTTTTAAAGAGGAATCCAATTTATATAAGATTACAGTTATTTATTACAGTATATAATAGTTTTAGTATAAAAATGTGGATCTTAGTGCGTTTAAATCAGGTTACTGTATACTCAGTATTTATGGTTAAACAATCTATGGAATTAGGAATATGTGTGTCTTTAGCCTTTTAGATTTGTGAGGGTGTAAAGTACAGTGTAATTTCTTTTAAATTTTGGGTCGTCATTCAAGCTTTAATTGTGGGATTGGTTTTTCCCGTCAACAATGAGTAACGGGATCCAGATAAAACAAGTTCGCCTCAGCTATCGTGCCAAGACATGTTCGACGCTTGACAGGTTGCGGCATGAACGATCACTCGCGCATGTGCTCCAAACGCAAACTCGTCAGACGGACCGACCAGCAGAAGAGCGAGAGGTCAGTCTACAACATTCCGATCACCACGATAAGACCTACAGTTCACTAATCTCCTCTAAAATTAGTAAGGCTTACAGCTGACCGTTCTCAGGGAAAATTATTCTGACCATTTCAAGAAAAACTAAGTAGTGTGCTCTTACAATGCAAATGGCTCTTAACACCTTCAGCCCGACGGGATAAATGAATCAATATTTTCCCCACTCAAAACCCCGACGTGCGCCACCGGTGGCACATGCCGATCCCCCCAAAACCCGACGTGCGCCACCCGTGGCACACTCTTATACGGCATTTTAGTTTGGTTTTAAACCAAGCCGTAGTTTTACAACTTGTTTTAGATGACTTTGTCGATACATATGGAACCTTTTACAATGTGCTCCACCGGTGGCGCACGTCGGGTTTTGATAAAAGACCTTTTTTTAGTGGAAAAAAATACAAAGCAATAAATTTGAAACTCAAGATATTTTAATTAAACATTAGCTTTCCTATTACAAATGGTGTTCAGTTTAGTGCTTGGAGTTAAAACACTCTAAGCACATTGTAGGAGTCTCATCGCACCCTTTGCAGTAAGTTGAAACACGTTTTGCGTACGTCCTTGCTGCTTTGGCCGCCCTTTCTTCCTTCATTTTGCTGTAGCAGCTGACACACCGTTTTCTGTAAGGAATAAATCTAATTGGATGTTTTGTACTTTCATAAAACGTATTTAATTATATTTTTATCAAATATATGGGAAACCATGTTGAAATAAACTTTACAAATTCATAGCAAAAATGCAGATCACTAATTTATTGAACTAAATTGATGAACATGCAGGTAAATTGACGAAAACTAAGATCCATTAGTTTGGATCTAAACTAGTATGTAGTGTTATTGTTGTTATAAGACGTAGTGTAGATATATTGTAATTTTATATAAAATTAAAATGAAATATTTTACCTGGTTTCTCTTGCAGTCCCTTCACGCTTTGAGAGCACATGTTTTAGTTTCTTTGGTACCTTGCCTGCCATCTTGGGGTGTTTGAACAAGGGCTCCAACATTTTCTCCTTCAAGGAGATTTCGAAGTATTTTTTCTCTGAAAGTGAGCATACAACAATTTTTTTGGTTTAATGAGTACTTGTTATGTAGTACTAGTGCATTCACTACACAAGTACCTAGGAGAAGATCCAGTGCAACTTTTTTGTACCAAATGAGAGTCTTTCTGATAGGAGTGTAATAAGAGGACATCTGATCTGAAAAGTCCACTCCTTTTTTTGCTGCATTGTACGCCATGACACATGATGGTTTCATGACAACCTCGCCTTTCTTTGTTGTTTTTTTGCTTGCCACAAGAGTAGAGAAAACGTCTTCAGGGCGAGTGGTTATCATCAGTACAGGCCTTTTGTCATGCCATTTAAGTACTTTTACTCCTGTACTGCTTTCTTGACAAATTACTTCACCTTTGGCTAATTTTTTGCTAGTGACTTCTTTTGGATTGCCTTTTCGGTCACTTCGAAGGGTGCCACAAACATAAGTTTTCTTCTCAAGCAGAGTGTTGGCCAACCTTGTGGAGTTGTAAAAGTTATCTGCAAACAGTGTTCTACCCTCATTTAGAAATGATTCCATCAAATGCATGACAATTTTATCTGCATGTGCCTCTCTTGCAGTTACGTCTGACTTACCAGCGTAAATTTTTGCTTTTAAAGTATACCCATCAGTGGTACAAATCTTGTAAATTTTGACTCCATATTTATGAGCCTTTTTTGGCAAATATTGTTTAAAAATCAAAACGCCCTCTCCATGGAACCATAGACTCGTCAATAACTAGTGACTCTTCAGGTGTTACCAGACTTTCAAATTTTGCATTTAAATGATTGAGCAGTTTCTTTATTTTCCACAACCGAGGCTCTTCAGTTGCTGGTTCCTCATTATTTTGGAAATGTAGGCATTTTAGGAGACAGTCAAAATCTGTCTCTGCTCATAGTTTTCTTGATGACACTATTTTGGTACATGGGATTGTTTGACCAGTACATTTGTCTTTGAGGCAATGGGCATATGCCCATGATCATCAGTACACCAAAAAATTTGTGTATCTCTTCAGTTGTACAATCAACCCATCTAGCCATTGCTGAACGCTTTTTTACAGGCTTTGAAGCAAGGTACTGATGTGCATACCTGTTAGTTTCCAAAACAATCAAATTCAATAATGTATCATCTAGGAACTGTTTATAAATTTCAAATGGATCATTTAAATTAAATTGGCCAACAGTTTTTAAGCCTGCATTTCCTGTGAAAGGATATGATCTGCATGTCAATTTTGGTTCTGTCCACTCTAACTTATTTTCTACATATTCACAATGAACCTTACAAACTACATCTTGTACAAGGTCACTTACATTTTCAATATTATTGCCTTCTTCGTCTCCACTCTCCTCTCTAACCCTTTGATATTCCCTCATCTACTTCCATCAATTCCAATTCATCTAAATCACTAACAACGCCATCTTCTTCATTCAACTCCTCTGCACTTGTTACATCACTTTCCTCATCTGATGGCATATATTCACTGCCACTAACTGAAAAATCGGTCAAAGAACGATCACTAAAGTCATCATCAAGGGCGTCATCGATGTCTGATTCATCCATTTTCTAAAATAAAAATGAACTCACTGAACTTACAGCAACACAGAACAATCTCTACGACAAGAAGACAGGTAATGGCGGCTTATAAAGAAGGTCTGATTCGTATTGTTGCTAATAGAGCGCTATAAGTAGCTCCGGCAAGTGTCGCACTCTTAAGGCTGCCAATAGAAGCTCTACGCGCACTATTTTTTGTCACTAATAGAGTGCGCCACCGGTGTAGCACGTCGTCTGAGAAAGTACCTTTCTTCACCAGGGGACGACGTGCGCCACCGGTGGCACATACTTTAATGTGAATTAAATATGATAAATATTGATTCATACGTATTATATAACATTATAGAATAATAATATGCGAATAAAACCGTTCCTCATGAACAATACTAACGTCGGGGTTTAGAGTAGTCTATGTTATTAAAACATCGAGAATTATTGATGTTGGAATTTTTGAGCGTGCGCCACCGGTGGCGCATTTCGGGGTGAACGTGTTAATTTCCTGGTATATTGTAAAAAGTATTAACACTGTGTCATATTACACCTTTATAGTCTTATATTTATATTAAAAATGGAATTGTTAATTTTATTATTGTTATTAGTACACATATGATAAAGTTTTTATTAGAATAAATGCATGTCGTTTTTACTACGCTTTCATCGTCTCCCATCCCTTATATTTACAGTGTATAAATATATTATTATTTTCGGCATAATAAGTAACACCATATGTACTGTAATTATATAGAAAGGACGATATAATTCCAACCAAAATGTAATGATTTGAATTGATTTGCTATTGGATAAGAAAATAATATATAAATATTGTTCTTAGTATGAAATTGGTGCTAATATTAAATTGCATTGATTATTACAAGTTGGCATAGTTTGCAACGTCATCGTTTGGTTGTGTAATTTCAATTATATAATTCGGTAAACCGTTCAAACCATATATCTACTTCAAACAGCTGGTACATGATTATCATCTTGTATTTTTTAATAAATGGATTTGGCTAGTAAACTTGTATGATTGTTATAGATTGTTTTAGTTTTGTCGTACAAGAACAACTGTTATACTAGTTTTGGATTAAACCAGTTAGACTAATTAAGTTAGTTATAGTAGAAATAGAGCGTTATAATCCCTGACTTTAATATTAATAAGGCGGAAGTACACAAAACAACGTGTCGCGAAACAGACTTTTTTTAATCATGCATATTACATTTCAAGTCAATAGTTAATTTCTTTTTGGAGATTTCTCATAGACAGATGGATAATTATATAAAAAATAAACTTGAATCAAGCAAAAGAGAAATTGCGTCAACTGGCTGAGTAATATATTTCAATAATACTTAGCCAACTTCCTCGGTTCAACAGGCTAAATTCATCTCTAAGGTGATTCATTTGTATCTATGATGAAGTGAAGTTATTTAAAAATTATGTCTACATATAAAATATAATATTTCACTAGATATCAAGCCACATGTTATTGATTTTTTTAAATTATTTCACATCTGCCTGTAGAGTATTGCGACTATCAAGAATATAATCACTTTATACGCCTTATCGGCTTGTCCTATAAAGGGTGTCGTTAGATTACCATGTCAAGATTCACAATAACAAGGCAAAATAAGTAAGAAACAGTTTGTTCTATCACCTTGGTTTGCTGTATCTATGTCCATTTGTGACCTTTATTTTTTTAAACTATGCATTCCATGTGAATAAACGTAAACACTTTGCAACATGTTTACTCTAATAGAGACCTGTGTTGAATAATTGTTTCTTAAAAATGTCATATCACGATTTCATGCAAAAGTATTTTTAAATTTACCTAAAATGGGAGAGTTTATGAAACTTCTATAATGCTTGTGAAATGAATAATACTTTTCGATGAATTGGATATCAGATTTATGTCGCTGCTGCAACAAATAATAACAGAGTAGAAATGGTTTTATTGAACGCCATACCTCACGAAGATTTATTATTGTTGTGTAACTGCTGATTGTTCCATATAAAATTCTAATATCTGATCACTTTGTCATATAAACTGGTGTTTAAATAATTACACGAAATCACAAAAATATTATGTTGTATGTATTAGGTTAGACAGGCTACATGGTAATAAATCAAGTGTTTAAACTCTCGTGTTAATGTTATTAGATTATTTACACATTTATTTGTCTCTTATTCTCTCGCATACGTCATGGTTACCAATAAGACCAATGTAAAAAATCGCTAACGTTCAGCTAAATATAATGGAGTGAGACGCACAATTAATGCACTATTATGCAACTGGGTTTTGCATATTGATAAATAAAGCTTTATGCGAAATTCCATATGGCCGTTCGTTTTAATATATATTGCAGACATACAAATACATAGACAGACAATTAAAAATCTGTCCAGGTCCAGTGATAAGATTCACCAACGTTGAGCCAGTAAATTAATTAATTTACTCTTCAAAACAGGTATGATAGGAATGGCAAAATATCAAATAACAGCCCGTAACGTTGAAGTCTCCTTAGTGTGGATGAATTCCTAGTTTGTGTGTTATAAATGTGTTTAAAATGCCTTACTCATATACGCCAATATGAAAATTAGTGGTGAAATATATGATATAAATGTTTTGTCTTATTTTATTGTTAACATGTATTAAAATGTAATAGTAAGGTAATATAAATCTTTGATTCGTTCTATTTAACTCTGCAAATTGATATTGGACTCACTCTTGCTAATTGCTAATTTAACTTCACTCTTTATACATACGAAATAAAAACTGTTTAATTTGTTGCAGCATGCCCACATGTAAGCGTTTAAAAAAGTAATATATTACAAATAGCTATAAATAATTTTATTAATAACATTATTTATAAATATATAATGTATTTATAAACTAAAACAACACATGAGAGAGTTTATGCTCAGTATAATATAAAATTATCAAAATTTGTTAACTTTAAATTTTGTTTAATATTTAGCTTCATTGTCGTGTTGATCTGAATAGCATTCATAAATTTTCCCATAATTGTGTGTTATAAGTTTATTAAAATCGTCTAGTAGACATAACTACCATCATACATATTGTCTGAAGCAATATTCCATACAGTATCAACATTTCTTACTAATATAATGTTTAATTACTTGAGTATAGTCTCTGTTGTGTGTTTGCGTCACGCACATCATGCATTCTCGCTCGCCTTTTACAATTATTAACAGAATCCTTATATTTCCAAGGTGTTTATTTGTAACCTTCGACCTGCGTTTAATTAAAGTAAACCGTTTTGGGTTTCTTTTTCTACTCTCCGACTTCTAAATTACTAAATGACTCTTAAATTTTCTGCCACGTGACTACTGTTCGAGCTTGAAGATATTATCAAGTACCAAGGTAGTGTGATGTCCCTGTAACGATTCTTTTGTGAGGAGGTGAAGCAAACTTTTATACGCTATGCTGTGTGTGCCGAGGTAGACAAATTCGGTGAGTTCGGTAGCCCTAAACCAAACATATTTTTAACCTTTCTCTCTCATTCTACCCCACAAAGTGGTAAAATATAATTATTTTGTAAATCTTTGTAACAGTCTTTCCATGTATTATTATTATCAACTAAGCCTGATGTGTAAGCCTCTACTTCTAAACACGCTGATCTAGTTCACTAAAAATATTATTTAGGTCAATATTTAGACATTAGGTAGCAGATATACAAAAATTAAGAGTTTAATATTTAATTTCTACTTTATTTTTGTAGGTTACGTATACAATAAAATATAGTATTTAATTTAATGTTGCGAATAGTATTATTTTATTTAATAAATATGTAGTAAAATTTATTTAATTATTCATCGTATTTAAATTTACTGTTCAAACCTAGTCAAATTTTTAAATAAACAACAAGTTTGTGTAGCAAATCATTTGTTAAACAAATATATCCTACTGGTATAATGAGGATGATCGGTTCATATTTTCTAGCCAAATTAGAAAATTAAAGGTGAGAGGCAACTATACTAAGCCTATTATTACAAGAAAAATAATTATTTGTTTAAGTTCATACAAACAGTTTATAAAACTTTTTAGTGATTAAAGTTTTAGTCATTCTGTTTTGGATTTCATAGAGGTAATTTGTATATGTATTGCAGATCATTGTAAATATGATAAGCGATTTATTTTAATTAATTCAGCTAGTAGTAAATATAACTGTAATAATTAGAGCCTAATACGATATGTACAAAGATTAATACGGTCATTAATGGGCCAAATGAATAAACTGACTTATGAACTTTCGGAGAGGAAATTTTGGAAAATAGAGAGAGGTTAAAAAGACAAGTAAGGGACTATCATACACGCCGAAAAAGCTTGTCACAGGAGTAAGAATCACCCCCTCAAGACTGATACAGGTTCGACACACTGACTGAAACGCTTGTGAATAATAGAGTAAAATCACAATACACAAAACTTCGAGCCATTTAGACGTGTAGGGAAGGGAAGGGAAGCGTGATAAGATTAGACCCACAATCCACATTTAAACGTGATTCGAGGAGGACGAAGTCACGCACTTCTTTAATAAAATAAACTCAGTTAGAGTATAATCAGGTATTTAGCGCAAAACGAGTGTCCTTTACGAACGTAACAAAATCTAGAGAGACTCAGAACTAAGTTAGTGGAAGGGACGTTATCGGTCGATTTAACGCTATTGTATTTCTGTTCATGAGGGCATATTTTATTGCTTCGACCAATCACATGATCGATCACTTATCATAAAACAATAATCTGTCTGTACGCAGCCAGCTCTAATGCAGCTAATTGCTACTTATAAATACAACTACACGTTTAACTAAATAATAAACTAGTTTTTATACTATCACGAATTAAAGTTATAGTATAGCATGAAGAAACTTTGTTTTATGACATACAGGGATTTCAGACGAAATTCACTGCTAAAAATGTCCTTTAAACTGGAAGAGTACCTGTCTCACAATAGAACCATGTCTATGTGATAACAGTGGGCGTTATGTAAAATGAAATTAAAAGGACTTATTCTAAATAGTCTCTATATCCCAATGCAAATAAGACCATTAACTGGACGGCAATTAAAATAACGAATCCCAAGGTATAGGCATCAAAGAGCATCCTTTCTTAATAACGAAGGTAATGGTTTAACATTCCTTTGACTTTTTAGTAAAATCAGAATCCTTTGACTCAGTTTTTAGTTTAACGAAACTCCCTTACATGGTTTCAGATTTTAAATGATGTTCCATATAAAGTTTTACCCTGTTTGTATTTTTTACATACCCTTAAAATGGAGAATCAACTTTAAGTTAGCAAATATATATCTTCTTATTAACTTAATAATTTATGATAGTTGAACCAGATTTTAACTGAATGGGTTTTTTACGTACAAATTAAAAACATCTTTTCGGTATTTAATAATGAATAATAACATTCTTTGTAGTTGTAACTACAAATGTTGTTGCCAAATTTTCGCATTTAGTGTGTAACTCAAGCGCATCAGATATAATGGTAACATATACAATGTGTTTAGACTAACCACACCTACATCTCACAACAGGCTTTGGTTGAGGTAAATTTCACTAAATTTCAAGTTTGTAACAATTCATTCTTGAGATGTTCTGCAAACGGGCATAAAAAAGTACAGCCATACATAAAGGAATATTTTAGATTCCTACGCTATATAAATGAGAAGTTCTGCTGCCAGCCTAATGAGTGGTTTGCTTTAATAACACTCGTCCAAATTTCATTTCATTTATTTATTTCCACGGCAATCGCCACTTTTACAATACCATTACATAGTAAAATAACATAACAATATAGAATAAGAGTGCAACAAGCGAATACAACAACTGATACAATTGGATAACAATAACTTGATAACGACTAAATCAATAGATAACAATAATTCAATAACAACAACAGGTAACCATTTGACAATATAACAAGAAAAGTTTGGAGATTTAAGATGCACAGAGAGTCAAGCAAAACAGGGTTGATTAAACAAGATCAACAAGAACAGGTACATGAAATAATCAATAAACTATAAAATACAACAACAATATCGAACAATTTAAATGCAAAGACTATAATATATAACAAAGTACTACTAAAAAAAGGTGAGTAAAAACAGAAAAAAGGTATAGTTGAAACAGAATTATAGAGTGTCATATACTAATTTGATGATTTCTTCTCGAAATCTAGCAGGGCTGGTGGCGAAGAAGTCAACAAGATGTCCCATCTCATTTCCGCTGCGTAGAAGTCGAGGTATCGTACTCTGTTGTTGGTAGGTCGTTGAATAGTACAAATAGTTGCAAAGGTGTCTCGCAGTCTCGTATGCCCAGGAACATGGAAGTAGATTTTGTTGAGTAGTTGCGGGCAATCAATGCTTCCGATGATGCTCTTGTGGAGAAAGATAAGATCATGTATCTTTCTACGAGCCTCAAGAGGAGCAAGGCCATGCTGTAGTTGATAACCAGCAATTGGAACATTCATGTAGTGGTGGCCATCTCTGAACCCAGCTGTTCTGACAAGACGATGCTGAATTCTTTCAAGTTGTGTTTTGAGTCCTTCTTGGGAAGGTGACCAGATGGAAGAGTTGTATTCCAGGAGAAGACGAACAAGTGCTTTGTAGAGGATCAGAAGGGCGTCTACTGAAAGATTACGAGTAGAGCGGAAGATAAATCCAAGACTTGAGTTTGCTCTATTACAGATGTATTGGATGTGCATGCACCATCACAGTATATGAAGTTTAGATCTTTTTGACATATCTTTGGATAGTTAGGCTACAAGTATTATTATGTCACATATTAAAAGTAAAAGTAATAAACTCAGTTTGAAGAATCTTGGAGCATTAGAAAAAAGTTAATTTATTCGCTGGTAAATGAATACAAAATGTTCTAATAATAATGTTATTACTGCAAGGCCTTTTGGCCTACCAGGTCAAAATTTTTGTATTCATTTATAAGTGATATTAAATAGGACTCAGTTTGTTTAAAGATATATTTATTATGCGATTTTCTAGTTTCCATCGTAAATACCCATAACACTGGAGTAAAGATGTTTGCTAACGCTCAGCCATATTCCGTGGAGTTACATGCACCATCAATGAAGTCAATGTCGCCTATATATAAATGCAGGATTCATATTAAATTCTAGCCTATTGGTCATTTCATTCTCGAGGTATCGTGTGGCAGAAAAATATCAATATAGATACAGTTTACCACGTTTATTGAACACGGTTCTTTACATATACCATGTAAAAATGTGTCTATTAGTTTATATCTAGAAAACTCCGACAATATGAAATATCAGTGTCTAAGATTACAGTTGTTTGTATTTATTTTTTAAACGAACTTCACTTGTAAAGGAGAGTTATATTTTCCATAGATATAAAAAGAAATTAACAAAATATTTAGGCTTTTAGTATCCATAAAAAACTTTAGGACACTGAAAGTTAATTGATAACTATTGAGTGAAATGTACGGAGACAGAAGAAAAAAAAATAAATGCATTATAATCTTAGCTGTACAACAAAATTGTTTACGTCCTTTCTTACAACCTTATATGTTTAATGGTACACTCCATCTAAGTTGAAGTACAAACCACCATTTTTAATACATCCCATTTATTACATTACATTTTAAAAATCTTTATTACTATTTTTGTTTCGAACAATTTTAGAAGAGCTATGAAATAAATGACTTATTTCAATAAAAAATCTTAGCGACAGATATGTCAACATTACTATTTTATTTGTCACGTCGTGACGCAGAGTGAACCTGACACGTAAGACTGTACTTATGACACCGGTTAAGTAAGCTTAAGAATTAAGAAAACGTCTTAAATATGTTTAGGTGGTTACCAATATTGTAACTGTGCACTTTTGTAGGTTGGTTTAGTAAATATAACTCCTTATAACTCCTTATGTAATAGAACCAGCCTGTTTATATATCTGTTAATTTAAAGTGTTGTGTGACATTAACAGTCTGTAAAAAAGTATTAGTAACTGAGTGTAAATCTTAAGAAAGACATAAGCTTTCTTTAATATAGTGTTCTATGTTATACGCAATTATTTTATATTAAATTAGTTGTCAGCTGATATAAAGTTATACAGTATAATGCATTGAGAATAATTGCCTTAGCAACACGTACTCAACACATCAGCTGTTTTAAACTAAAAATAATACTCTTATGAGATTAACATTAGACATTTGAAAGTCGATATGGCAGAATTCTATACTCTAATGTAATGTATGGAACTTTTTACATACGGAATAATAGTTTTATATATCTAAAACGTTCTATAAATATTGGTAGATGATTTTAGTAATATAGATACAGTCTTGTTACTCTTTTAAGTCGAGTGGGTGAATTAGGATAATGAATTTAACAGAAACAGTATTTTACATAGTTTTAATTTTTCACATGGACCATCTACTAACGCCATGGCAATGCCTGAGTTGTTATACACACTGCTGATGAAATTATACACCTAATTGTACCTCTAGTTTGTAATCACATTATTCGTCGCCTCTACAAGTCCGCGGGCGACAGATGAGTTAGGTTGGTTCAAATGAGTAAATCAATAATATACTCCTTTGAGTCGAAAAGGTTTAGTTTTTGGCTTGGGGAGCTCTTTTTGAGACGTGATTGTCAACCATTTACTGTAGAAGAGATGGGATAATTTAACAGTTCGATGAACACAGTCAACGTCAAAACGTGTCACTGAATCATGAGTGTAAGCTTTCCATCAATGTGGGTGGCGATTTTCTTCCATGTTTTCTATTAGAAATACCTGTTCCCTGAGATTGTTACTCCAACCGTATTTTTCGCGTAATTTAATTAACGTTGTCTGGTCTTTTGCCACTAGAGTTTGTTTTAACTGACAAGGAATACAGTAATCCGGTAATGGGAATATGAGACTAGTCTGCAATAATACGAGGGTAAATCAAGTAGGCTATACACGGTAATTTTGCTATTGTTCTGAGAATGCAGGTCTTAACTAGATAATGCTGTTTAGAGTAGATCTATGGTTTATGAGAAGTGGGGCGACCGTTCTGGTTAGTGTTCATAACCGAGCAAGAATACCCTGTTGCGCAACAGATTATCCCTAAGTTTTTAACCTATGAAGGCGTTAAATCACCTGAAATGTTAACTTGTTTGCAGGAACAGGTCAGAGACAGTTCATTGACTCAGAATGGTGTGTTTACGTGGGCAAGAGGATTTAAGGGGATACCATGATCGACGCTCAAGGACAATCCTTAAAGATTACAATAATTGTTTCGTTCGAGTTCTACGGGGAAAGTTCCTTCTACGATTTTGTTGACTATAGGAGAATTTTTTGTGGATTTTTGCGTGATCAACGTACAGTGAATGCGGTTTATTACTGTCGGTTGTTAAGATCGGCAAAAATAACAAAAGAAGAGAAGTCTCTCAAAGATGCCATCATCAAAGGTGTAAAAATATCACTCTTCTACACGACAACGCCAGGCTTTGAAAAGGTAATCACAGGAAGAAATGGGCTGAAAAACCCTTGGGAGCCGTCCTTATAGCCCTGACGTCCCCCTGTCACTGTTTTATTCGCGCTTAATGAAAGAATCACTTGGTAGAAAAGTATTTGAGAGCAATGATAAAGTCGAGGGGCACGTGCCCAATTGGCTTACAATACGCTCCCCAACTTCCTATGACCAGGGAATACTGAAACTTCAAAATCGGTGGCAGAAGTTTCTAAATCCATGAGTATACAGAAAAAGGTTAAAACAACAATAAGTGTATACGGTTTTCAATTTTTCACTGATATTTTCTGCGCGCTTACCTGATATTAAAGAGTGAGAAAGACTATTTTTACATGTAGCCACTATATGACGTAATGTCAATATCTTACATACATACTGTTCTACACATAACAGATACGAATTGCAGTATAAACCCACTTCACTTATGTGTCACACGATCATGGATCAAACGTTTCCAATCAATCCAGAACAATGGCACTTTGTAATTCGAATTAGCTGCTGTCATTGATTTACTAACAATCCCTTTATTGTTTGCCTATATTTAACCCTCCTTTTGTTCAACAATAATCTCTTAAAAATGCTCTCAAATATATTTTTATCTACATATTATTATGAATGAAGAGTTTTTGGTTATATGAAAATTGTTATTTTTTAATAAGACGAATATTTAAAATGAACAGTCTACCAAATTCAAGTAAAAGGTATTAATAGTTTTAACCCTTTAAGTGGCGGTCATTTGTGGTCTCAGTGGCAGGCCGTTTTCGGGTAAATTGCCGTGATCGTTAAACTTATTTTTTTTAAAATATTGTATATAAGTGACAACCTAGCAACATTATATATTTTTGTTTTCCTTATGAACTATATAATAAGAATAAATATGATATTTGGTTCCTTATTTTTATTTTCAGATGAATATCATTGTAGGTGTGTAAAGATTTTCTTTTAGAAAAAATAATTTTTAAGTTCTACTGTCCGTCACTTTGAAACTACTGGAGCTCGAAAATAATGTCATATTCACAGAATATACATAATTTTATTCTAAACAAATTACTACCTATGCATTTTTTTCTATTTACAAGAACAAACAAGTTAGAAGGGAAAAACTAAATCAATGTACAAACTGTTTTTTGTTGTTGTTTTTTTTGTTTGTTTTTTT
Source organism: Homalodisca vitripennis (assembly GCF_021130785.1). Classification (NCBI taxonomy): domain Eukaryota; kingdom Metazoa; phylum Arthropoda; class Insecta; order Hemiptera; family Cicadellidae; genus Homalodisca; species Homalodisca vitripennis. Next base: position 13,157 of record NW_025783047.1, on the reverse strand, counting down.
TTTACTCCGAGTCACTAGAGTCACTAGTCACTAGGGCTTGTCTTTTTTCCTCCCAGTAGTGTAGGGCCTATAATAGTGGCTTAGTTTGTCATAGCACAGTATATTTCGTAAATATAAAACAGGAATTGTCTTATCGCAAACCCCTCCCCATCCTCAGACAGAGGTCAAAGTCGAGCGGTCCCGTGATTACAGAATCTCGCCGCCCGTTCAGCTGGTGCGCCGCATTCTTGTACTTTCGTGTTTTATTGTGTGTGTAATAGATTAGTGATGGGTGACACTATGAGAATTTGGGATTTACTCAGAAGCGAAGAGGGGACCATTCGTTTTTTACAAGATCGTGACTAGTTGCCTAAATCTAAAATATTCGTGGCGGTCGGGAGTTGCGGCTAAAGGCGGAAATCCACTACACTCACTCATCCTTGATATTGCTGCATTCTGGGCATCACAGGAAACCCATTAAACAATTAATAATCGTTGTAAGTTTGTAATTGAAGAGTTGCTTTTTCGTTCTATAATGTTTTTTTCTATAAATTTATATGTTTGTGTTCCTCATACTAGTGTGGTCGGTATAATCCCAAAGTACCCCAACATTTTCCATGACGAACGAATAACCTAAACATTTACCTGTAACACAAACAACGCGATAAACAATAATATACTGACAATAACAGTACGCAAAGTCGCCAAACAAAACAGTGACGAGACGAGTATACAGCTGTTCTCTCGTCTGCCGCCAGGTCAAACGAAAACTGTTGGTATCATTTAAGCCAGCAAACATTAGTAACATGAATACACACTATACTATATGATATATATAGGAAATGTCATGCAGAATACGATAGTTCAAACTAGGCCTAAAAATAATGGATGGTTGCGGAGCAACAGCCTTAAATGTGAAGCGATGGCTGTGAAGGCGCTTGCCACTTCGCGGCGACGTGACTCATACATCTTAGACGGCGGCTTGCCACTTGTAGGGTTAAATGGGTAATAGGATATGGTAATATTAACAAACTAAAACAAGGCACAATATTATTCAATTATCAGATAAAAGCTGGTTAAAATTATTTTACTCTATTTTGTTCTTACCGATTATACCTAATTGTATGATGCTCCAAATTGTTTATATATGCTCTTCTAAGATCTTAATAAGTAGAGTGGCTTGGAAGTATATAATATGTTGTAAAATGTACATTACTTGTATTTCACTACTGAAAGTCTCCTCAAAATTTAAGACAGTTTTCCTTAGACTACATACATTTTAGGTATTGTTTTCCTACGGTTTTTTTTCTCTCAAATTAGAATACCTGCAAAGAAATTTGAGACCCCGAAAATCACTTGATAACCTTCATACATATTCATAATATGATTACCGTTACATTTATTTTTCTTACTGCTACAAGACACTAGACACTTTTTAAACAACACCTTTCAAAAATAGTTTAACTATGAGGACAAAATCATAAGTTTATAATATAAAAAAACATATGAATGTTGGTTAATATGTTAAGTTCAGTAGAAGTAATTTTACTATTTCACTCACAAGCGTGGTTTTCAAATTGTTCTTTCGTACCTAATTTTTACATATAAATTTATTTACACCCGTTGCTGATTAATAGACGGTCGTAATAACAAACAAGACATAACATTCAAGTAATTTGATCGATGTGTCTAATACTTTGTCACTTAGGAAAATTTACATATTAATAATTAAATATCATTCGGAAAATATGTACGTTTTCATTCTATATGTATACAGTATAGTAAAATAGTACACCTTTTACTACAGTAGTTTTTTTTGCATTATTTAAATAAAATAATTCATGATCTTGTATTCCTATAGACCTACGTAGTAATAATATACTTGTTTTCTATTTTCCCTTCCAAATGAAATGTAACTGAAATGGTCGTGGCGGCGAAATGAAAACAATAACCCAAAAAAATACCCAATTAGTTGTACCAAATTCAAACAATAATTGAACGAATGAAAAGGAGCATTGAAATTAATGAATTATTATGTATTACCAACATTTGTCTTTTAAAACTTCCCTGTGGTTCTGGATGTTGTGTTATTTGTTATATTGTTATTAAAAATAGACTCCAGCATTAAAAAATATGTATCACAATAAACTATCTAAAATACCGAGAATCCTACTGAAATAATAAGTTTTTATATTGTATTAGCAGTGCATATATGTCAACATATTCTAAAATTATTTCCTTCTAAAAAGTGTAATTACCAAAAACATAATATAGTTGTAAATTAGAGTTTTTTATATTGCTAAATATTTAGTTTGATAGTAAGACAAATAATCAAAAGTGAAAGACAATAATGATGACGTCACAGTACCAAGTTACAAGTCAGCTGTTTCAACTGAGTTGGTTCGAACTTGTAACAAGCTTCAGAGTTCCCTAATACAACGATAAATGTTTTAGTTAGTACACAGTCTTAACGCTTTAGCCTCAGTTTGATTCCGCTGACGTTAAGTTTGGTTTGGATTAAAGTAAGATGGTAAGAATGAATAGCTGTTTAATGTACTTAAACTGGATTGGAAAGTATACTACATCGTGCTAAGTTTTTATATAAATATAACAATGAAGTTTTGTAAATTATGTTTTTAAAATAGCATGATGATACTAGGAGAATTTTATACAACTACAAATGACAATTGAAGCATATTTAGAGACTACACTAGCTCTGATAAATTGTGTTCAAAAATGTAAATTTTTTATCAGTTACATTAGAAGACAAAAAATATAACTTTATTACATTTGTGAATACAAGATGTATTGAGGATCAATCTAGAAAGGAAAAAATATGTAAGCCTACGTACTTTTAACTGGGCATGAACAAATTTACATTTAGCATTTAGTTGCTTATAACGAATTAAATTGAAAAGTAAATTTTCAGAGGATAATAATATTTTTTACCGAATCAGAATAAGTAGTATAATTAAAAACACTAGTAACTATTCTCAAATCAAAATAACAAATTCTATTATGGTCTTCATTATCATTCGTATGATCTTCAGGATTGAATCAATCTCAACTGGAATCCTATTTTTTCTGAAGGAGTGAATGTGTTATAGTAACCAAATCTTTTACAGTGAAATAAATCCCCTCCCGTATCTCACTAATACTGACTCCTCGGTTTTGATATACATCGGCTGATTACCGGAGGAAAGATTTTGATGAACTTTAAGCACGTGCTACCATACATTATTATATACCACATTTAGATGGTAGTTGAGAGGTTATTTTAGGTTTGGTTTTCGTTTTATTGTTAAGTTTTATTAAAATATATTGCTAAAAAAGAAGAATCAAGTAATAAAACAATAGTTGAATTAGTTTGTAAATTTGCATGTAAATTAGCATTTCATTAGTATCCTGTATAATTATAATAAGGTGGTTGACAATAAATTATTCCTGATAAAAAATAATATTAATTATAAATACAGTACAAGTGCGTTAAACGTAGAATTAATTTTAAATAATTTTTAACTAACCATTACAGATATCAAACCAAAATGTAAATGATTAGAAAATGGATTTTCATCAAGTAAGGGCTGCTACTTTCTTGGATGGGAATATTCTAAAAGGTCTTTTGTTTAACTCTTCAATTGTATAATAACAAGGAAAGATATGTTAATGGGGCAAAGAATATCGAAACTCATCAGAATCCTGGAACTGAATAAAAGAGAAAACATCACAACATATATATGTTTTTCCACTGTCTATAAGTTGGTGTTTATCATAGTAAAAATACCCTCTCTAGTGGCTATATCGGGAATGCAGTGTAATTTCCAGGGAGACTTGTAGAATAATATTTGTTTATTGTTAGAACTCGCAGAAGCAGACGTCGGCAACATTTAGAATCCGAGTGAATCGACGTGTAGTTTTCCTCAAGGCTGGAGGTTTATGGGAACCAAGCAATAAAATAAAATAAAATAATAAGTGGTAGTAAAGATCAGTAAGTAGTATAGTGTAAAACGTGATATTCGAAAAGTTAGATTATTACAGATGTTTTCACACACGTCCATTATGAACTATTACCGAAGTCTACATTCATCTTAGTTGTAGCATAGTAGTAGTATGCCAAACAACGTGTCCTTTATAAAATATTTATAACCTAAAATTACTATAGTTATATAGGTTTGTACTAAAATCTAGTTCATTTTATTAGGCTACACATGACTGCGAAAGTTACGAAGGGAAGGTCTTGTACATTTTAGGGTAGTTTATATTATATGACCCAGTACATAAAAATGTTACAATTTTATATAAAGTTAAATGTTGCGATTTTATGTTACCACTAGCTGTTTCCCGCGGCTTCGCACGCGTCTCTTAAGCTTTGCCCGTATATTTCTTTGCCTTCAAATAGTGTTTGGATATTTTAATAAACGTAACTACTGTGTTGTAATTGCAGTTTATAATGTGCAGGCGCTTTGATAACTTTTATATCTTGCAGTACAGCCTGGTGGTTAGTTACATCAATGGGCATTGCGTATAAACCTTCTACATAGAAAAATACAAATTTTCATAGTGATCGGTCCAATAGTTTCTGAGTCTATAAAGGACAAACACACAAACATTCATTTTTATATATTATGATTGCAGAAACAGTTTAAACAAAATTTGTCGTTTCTCTTAAGCTTACTCTATGCTTTAAAACTATAAGTGTAAAGAAATTTATATATAAATATCGCATTATATATGTTTACAAAGAACAGCTGATTAAAAATTTGAAAAGACTCTTTCACTTAATAACATATGTTTGCTGCAATGCATTTCTTACGGGTATTTCTGTAACCAGTGGGGCGGAATCCTGAATCGGGAAAAGGGATAAAAAGTATCCTATAACCTTCTACAGATCAAGACGAACAAATTTAAAAAAAAAATTAGGCGAATCCGTCCAGCCGTTTGTGAGTGATGCTGTTACACACGAACAGTTTCATTTTTATATATATAGATTACGATTACACATAAAACTACTTTGAAAATTGAACTAGTCTCAGCCAAATCTTATGCTGTGTCATGCACCATTATCGACTTCGCCGTTAAGTAGTATATAAGAACGAAGCCTCATGAAGAAAAAAATATCAGATCTATATGTCAGTATTTTATGGGATATGCCACGGACAGACAGACAGACAAAATGATTTTTTCCAGCATATAGGGTATTAGAGTTCTCTGACACTCCAGTTAAGAGCCAAATAATATGTTTTGGTATTAAACAAAATCTCTTTTGCACACAAATATAAGTGCTTTTCTTTAATAATGGTTACCCTTACATATTTTTCTTAAGAACTTTGGATTTTAATATATTATTTAAATTAAATTATTAAAATTCGGTTTACATAGGTAAGCCATTGTCAGGATGCTGCTCGTTATTAATATTTGGATTTATTAAGCATAAAGGTGATCTAAACAAATCATTATGGGTGTACTAATGTTATATTTACGAGATAAGGTTAGTACTGGTAAAGCGTGTATTTTGTTGGTATAAGGGCATGGAGTCATAAATGAATTCTATGTACACTGGCTAGCCGAGAGGAATTATGAATTTTTAGAATTAGCTTTTTAAAACTGTAATTACATGAGCAGCTCTTATGTATTTGCATCTATTGTTCTAAATTATTAAAGAAATCGAAATTTGTGATTTTTTAGGAAAAAGATTGTTGTGAAAAATGTATATATATATATATATATATATATATATATATATATATATATATATGTATATATACATTAACGTAATGTATGTATATATATATATATATAATGAATATATACAATTACAAGAATTACAGGTGGTGGATGCTTGAGGATCTTAAATCTATCCCAAAGCTGAGAATTTAGTTTGAACAAAGGAGTAAACCAGTAGTTTGCTCCAATAGGCCGAAAAGGTTTTAGTTTTGGCTTGTTGAGCTCTTATCTGAACCATGATTATCCAACCATTTACTGTAGAAGTAAATGGATAAGAAACTTACAGATCGATGGACACAGTCAAAGTCAGAACGTGTCACTGAAACAAGCTTTACAAGGATGTGGCTAGTGGTTTTTATCAGCTTATTTATTCAACTCACCTTTTAAACTGAGACGATTACTCCCACAAAAAATATTAGATATTTAATTCAAAACTATAGTGTAAAAACTTTGATATTATTTAATAACCGGAATTTGCCGTTAATGTTTTTTAATTGACAATAGCCGCAACTATATTAGCCGGCAGTAATACTTTTGTTTTATAGGTTAGATAATTCATAATATTTTTGTATACATTCTCTCATGTGAGAATTTCAGTAATTTCAATCTTCTCTTAAAGAGTTGATGATAGTTATATTAAGTTTGTTTGTTAGTTTAGTTTGTTTGTTAGGGTTCTCAACTACAATGCAATAGTTGGTACTCTTTAGTGACTATGCAAAATTATAGGTACAGTTAGTTTTAGTTTTGAAATTAATCGTGTGGGTAAGCAGTCTATTCATGACTAAAATATAAATATCTTGCAAAAAAATATAAATATAAAGCAAAGTCTTGTCTTAACCATGATTATCCAAACAGTTAGTTTTTTACTTGTAGAAGTAATGGATAACATCAACACAGTTAATGTCAGATCGTGTAACTCAAGAAGGGGCGTGAGCTTTCCGAAGATGTGGGTAGGGGTTTTATATTCCGTTTTTTCATTCGTATCATCTTTTAAATGAGAAGATTACCTCTACAACAAATATTTCATCATGTAATGTAAAACTATAGTGTAAAAGTTTTGATTATGTGATAAACGCTAATTTGAATTGCCATTAATGTTTTTTTAATTGACAATGAGTCAATTGGAGTCTTGTAGTCTGCAATAATTCATATTTTTATAGGTTAGGTCATTCATTAAATTGTTGTTATACATTTTCTTATGTAAAAAATATCTGCGGTCTCAATATTCTCTTAACGCGTTGATCATCGTTGTTTTAGGTCGTTAACTAAAAATTCAATAGATATTTCTTCTGATTATATTAAATTCATATTATTTAATTTAGGGAATTTTATGTGTTATATTCAAAATATTGGGGGTTTTTATCAAGATAGTTGTTTTTATTTAATATATAAATGTGTGTACACATTATTTCTTGTCTATTTAATAAATTATGTTTTATGATTAATTTAAAGTCCAAGTAAAATCTTTCTCAAGACATCCTGAATTACTTACGCTGCACGTGTTACTGTGTCACATGTTCAAATTTCATCATATTTACTCAATTTGAGTAGTATTAATGAACAGAATGACACACAATGTCTTATATATGAAATTGAAGCTACACATAAACATTCAAGTTGATACGGCTATTTGTTCCAGATGTAGCGTTATGATAAAATGCTTTTGTACAGCCTCGAATAATAAGTTTCCCTATTAAAAATTTTAACTAAATAAATATCAAGCTTATTTATATGGGATTCCATTTAGGGGATCCGCCACTATCTTTTTACAGATTTTTCCAAACTTTTTCCAAAAAGTGGATTTTTTTGGTTAAGTATATAGTTTTGAACATGTGGGTGAAATTTTAACTCAATATGAAAATTTTTTCATGTATTTTTTAACTAAAATGTAAAACAGTGCACCTCTCAGTTTTGGCAGTTTTTCAATCACGTTTGGCGTATTCACCAATTATTATTATTTTCTTTACTGTAAATGTATTTTGATGAAATAGAACCATAGTAACAAAGTATAAAGTACATTTTCACAAAAAAATAAAAATATTCATGTTTTTATATATACATTAGTATGTATTTTACATATAAATAATAAAAATTTGTGAAAAATTTGTGAATTAAAAGTTGCATCACTGCTGGTTTGCTTCTTGAGTTTATAATCATTGTTTATTGCTTTTGGAGGTTATGTTTTGACTGTTAGTAAACAGAGTGACAACTAATAACAGCTAACTAAAGCTTATATAGTTTTTTATTTCAGTGAATTTTGAGTGGTGCTTTAGTTTTTTGACTTAGGCTAGGCATACCTTTTTTGCTTACTTTGTGCTCATATGGTAAGTAAAATATGGGAAGAGTAAAATTAGGCAAGAAAATCAGAAGCAATTTGAAAAGGAAAAGTCCAGTTTCTAAAGGATTTGGTCTAAAGATGATCTTCTAAAAAGATGCTCCTCAGGAAAAACTCAAAACGCAAACGAGTCCCTACATGGGGTTATATGGAGTAAATGTCCAAAAACAATTTTTACTACCAAAAGGAAGCTTGATGCCGTTGGTGGCAAGTGGGCATTAGCTTGTACAATAAGGGACATGCCTAGACAATGACCAAGCTCTTTTCTAAGGCTGGTATTTCACCGGGGAGTAATGCAGTGCGACCCAAAAGACGGACTCTCATCGTCTTCGCCTTCGGAAAGAAAAGAGACACAGAAAAATACAAGAAGTACAGGAAACTAGTGAAAAGTGCCCACCTGAAAGAGGAAGAAAATAAAAAAAGTGGAGGGTGTTACATATGGTGCAGGAGAGTTTTAAAGCCACTAAAAACAAATGTTAACTTTTACGGCCGTTTTTCTCAAAACTTAGATTTAGAGGAACTTGCTTCACGTAAGTTTGAATAACTTTGTTACTATGATAGATATAGCTGTCAAATTTTTACCATAGTACCTTGATATTATGAAGAAGGTTTGTGTGTATAGGCAATGGCAATACAAGGATTATTTCTATAAAAGTAGGGAGAACAAAAAATAAAATTAGAAAAACTGAGGGATTTTTTTTAATTTTGTAAAATATTTCATAAGTAAGTTATTTTTTAAGTTACCAAGTTGACCATACACAGGGATATTCTTGGTAGTGTTAGAAACAAACTAATATCCAACTTTTTAATATAGGTTTGTTAAATAAAAAAGTTATTTAGAATTTTTTTTAACTAAACATTTTGTAAAAATTTTTGAAAAGCTTCATAAAAAACAAAATTAATTGTTGAGTGTATTGGTTTCAATGCATAAATCCTCTAATTAAGTCCTATTCAATAATAAAAAAAGTTTAAACACCTAAAAAATTCAAGATGAAAAAAAGTCTGAGATAGTGGCGGATCCCCTTAAGATTTAAAAAATGTCAAAATATGTTTTAATATTATATTAGAATGCAAAAAACATATTTAGTTAACAGAACAATTTTCTGCTTCTGAACAGGTTTTATTAAAAGGGAATACACTGGTCCCATTGCTTTTTTGATTCCACAGTTTAAATTTTGCCCCTTTACGTTAGAGCTAGATTTTAACAGTTTTGTAGAATTTAAATAAACTGATCAGAGCACCTAAAATAGCAACAGCTGATGCTTGATACTCACTAACAGCAGTGTGATGTAATAACGGTTATCATTGTTTAGATTACAAAAAACCTTTTCTTCTATATATTAATAGCAAATTTTTTTGTAAAAGGTCTTCTTTTTTTAGTAAGAGTAGTAATTATTTTCACTATAAAATATAAGAAGAGTTATAAGAAAGATAATTACAAACTAAATAAGAATAAATTAGGGTTTATTTGTCAGCGATACTTTCATTTCCGGGGCGGATGTTTGGCAGAAACCGATAGTTTACGGGGACTGTAGAATTGCCCTGATAAAGTTTGTATTGTGCCAGGAAATTATAGCTACGATTGTTTCACTCCGTTTATATGATATTAACTACTATTGTACTACGTGTATAGTAAGAAAGACTGCGTGAAATAGAACAATATTAAATTAAAATGTTACGATGTTTTTTCAAATGTTATGTGTACAACTAGTCTATACAATGAATTAAAATTTTTAAATGTAAAATGTACTCCATAAATCCAAATCTCTTTTATTTAAGATTACTATAGTTTTAATTTGGAACATAGTCACCACGGAATGTATGACTTTTTCTTCACTTATCTGAAGTAGCGTACAAGTAGCAATGTTTAATCCTTAATTCAAAGATACTAGTTTTTAGCTATATAATAATCATAAGTATTTCAATAAAATACGTTTTAAATGGTTTTAACATACACATCATTGAATTCATTAAATAAATGTATGTAATCAATTAGTGTTTTAAGTATAGATCAGTTTCATATACTGAAATTATCCAAGACGACTCAGCTACTATACGCAGTATCTTGTTTTGCAAACTAAATACTGTGAATCAAACTTTGTTTCAACTCTCCAGGGAGTTGTACTATTACGAATGGAAATAAATGGTAATAGCAATGTAGCAATGAGTTATCCTTATCGCCAAGATAACAGTTGGTGACTAAATAATAATAATCAACAAAATTCAATATACATTATTAAAGAAATAAAAATATTGAACTACTTAACATGTTTACTTAAATTGTTGTACTCGAATAAAGTGTTTTTATATTTAGACCAATTTCATACGTTTAAACTATGAAAGATGACTCAGCTACTACACGCAGTATCTTAGTTGTGAATTCAATATTCTTTTGCAACTCTCTAGGGAGTTTTGTTATTATAAATGGAAATAAATGGATGTTATGTTTGGAGGACATTTACACAGGTGAAAACTACCAGCGCAATGCGAGAGAACTGCGTACCTTCATTCGGGAGTGCTTACAACTTTACTGCTTAAATGTTGCTCTAGTGAATTCTTGTAGTGTGTTTACTTGCTGATAATATTATTCAAGGTATAAACATAGTTATAGCAACTGTAAATTATAAATCATCACTTCCACGTAAATGTAATAGCATTGTGTGGAATGTTATTTTCTCGCTTTACAATAGACACATTATAATATTACACATCTTCAGTTTTAAAAGAATGTGGATTGAAGCCTTAAGGGTTTCATTTGTAGAATCTATGTAAAATAATGTGATAATAAGTATAGAGGGATTATAAGTTTCACTGACTATATGAATAATGAACGTTTTAAGCAATATGTATACCTAAATCAACATAACATTTAGAACTACACGAATTGTCCTTGTTGTTTTCTATTAAGCAAGCTTAATTGAAAATTATGGATGAAAATTAGCAATATGTAATTATAATTTTTATTAAAAAGGCAGATCTTATCATATATTTGATATTTGTTAGGTTCATAGTCAGAAATATTTGCATTCCGAGAAAGAGCACCAGTATTGATGAGAACCTATATTGGATACATGTGATAATAGTTGAATAATAGAGTTGAATGTATGGTAGTTTAGTAATGCATTTAACACATGGTTGTGACTACATAAAGGCATCGTAGGTTTGTTGCTACTGTAACCACTGGGTGTCGTCATTTCCGTCTAGTACGTAATTAATCATAATGATCTATAATTATTTACAGAGACCTATTACACTATGTTAATATTTGTAGTCTTTTTTATGTATAATGCAATATACTAAAATATATAATAAGTACTGTGAAAATGAGCGAGAAAAATTCTCTACGTGTATTTTAATAAGCTTTCGTAAAACTAAGAAAGCTAATCAGTTTAACTAATACGAAATCATGGAAAGTTTTTGTAGAAAATAAAAAATGTAGTAAACTATTTTTTAACAAAATTTTTTAGTTACTAAAATAACATTATCGCATATAGTTTTATTAATTCACTATATTTTGTGTAACGAATCTCAGATGTACACAGTCAAAAAACAAATGATAACAAAAGGCTAAATTGGTTTCTTACACAGTTTTTACGATTTAAGGAAAAACAGTTTTAACAAAATTTTAAGGATCTGTTTAGTATAGGATCTTATAAGTATATTTTATCCGATAAATATTGCACTTGGAACCAAAAAAATTTTACTTTCTAGGACTTTTCGACGTTATAGTTAGTTTATTCTTTAGTTACGTCCGGTTTAAATTTTTGACATAACTTTTATGAGGTCATCGTTTTAAAAGCGATGTGAAATTTTATGTATTTTCAGGCATAGAACCAGAATTCTAATTATTAGAATGAAATCCATTTGATGCCTTATAATCCTATAAATAAATTTATTTAAATAAATGCCAACAAATACATAACATATTTATTTCGAGTAAAATATGATGCATGAAATTTAATAGCCTATTGACCCAACAATTCATTTTGTAAAGTTACTGGTGTTGTTCATTAAATTATTTCAATTTGCTGCGTCCTCCTTTTAGTTCATTAAACAAAGGCACTTGGCGGCGCTTGATATTTGTGTTCTACTCTCATCAATAAAAAAGTCTCATCTTACTGACTTAATTAAATTTCTGTCATAACTAACTTTGGTGCTGAAAAGTTAGAACAATTTAAATATTTCAACACCCACAACCATATCTAGAATATTATTTTAGTACAAAATTGCAATTTAAAATCTAAATTGGACTTTAGTTTTAAGTTAGTGGTCTTAATTTAAATTATATTGTGAAAAACGTCGATTCATAGTATAAAAATGCAATGTACCATATGTATCTTATGATAGTGTAGGCGTTCGTTTTTTTATCACTATATAATTTTCAAATAATAAAAAATCTGTGAACATAGATATTTATACACTTTTGGAAATCCGCAAGTGCAAACAACGGTGATTTTGTGGGCAAGAATCAAGACTATTGCAGCTTCACAGTCCTAACTCAAGATTGCACCGCATGATCTTCTGCCGTAAATCGTTTAGTGTATGGAAATATATTAATTAAAACAACCACCCATTATCAGAGACCATCTATATCGAAAATACATTCTAATATATCTTTGTTTATTACCTCCTGAACGGTGAGTAAATATGCGAAACAGAACATCTATCCGAATTCAAAATATGACATATCTGTCCATCCGACCAGTTTTTATATTGAGCAAGTCGTCAATAGGACATTGCACCCATCTATTGACGTCTGAAGAAGTGTACGTCATAGGCAGTTGAGTATCGTCTGCACACGAGTAACTGGAATGACGTTATGATTCATTTTCAAGTTCTTAGGTGTCAATAGTAATTATAATTTGGCACAAACATGAACCTTAAACGCCTGTAGCAATTAAAAGAATATTAGAGTAATATTTTATTATTATTCGTTCGTTCTTTTGAACAGAATAAAACAACTTGGAGATCGTATCACTGAATGTGTAACATTATTATTTATGTTGTAAGTACCACGCACGCTGTCCTTACAATATTCTGAAAACTATGTATATTATTAAAATATGCCAATCTTTTTAATATTATTATTAGATATTCTCTTCATCTTAGGAAAACTATT
>NW_025783046.1:0-32558 GCF_021130785.1 Homalodisca vitripennis | reverse complement strand
ACAATACATAATCATGTGTATAGGTTGTTTTCGTGAGAGTTGGACACATCTTCCGAAATTAATAGTAGACACAAAAAAACAAACAAACAAAGTCATAAGACCATATGTCCCCTGCCTCACACCTTTTCGGTTAGATACTTGTCTGTTTCATAATAGTGTCGTAATTATAATAAAAAGTCAAATCTCACAAAACGGTTCAGGGAAAACATAACCTAAAAGCTAAAAATTTTATGTTAGGCTACTGATAAAGGACACTAACTAACAATTTTAAATAAATATTATCTTATTATCCGCTTCAAAATGAAATCATATATTTTTTATTTACATATAATCTAAAACCATTAATCGAATCACACTTTTTCTAATATTGGATTTCGGGGTGTTGGTTTAAAAACGTTTGTATCTAGAATCTAGGTATATCCTATTCCTTTTAGTCGATTCGAAAAAATAAAAAAAGCTAAACTGCTACGATTTTAGGTAGTTGCACACGAAACCAACTGTGTTTTAGTTTTTCATTTTATTGATTTACTGCTACTTTAATATAATATTCCAAATCCAGCTTTATTAGGTAGGTATCATTAAAAATAAGGTATCTTAAAATAATTTTTACATATTCCATTATAAACGCAATTAATACTTTTGTTGTGTTAGGGCAAAAAAAAGTTTTTCTCGTTAGTTAGGTTTTCCTGTAGTGTTTTGAAATAAGTGTTTATTTCCTAACATAATGTTCTTAAACTGAATAATAGGTTTAAGTAAAAATGAATCGGGTTCCTTATAAAATATATGGCTATAACATGTTTCCTGTTTTAAATAAAATAAGAAATTAAGGGCGGGCATGGTGGTATATGGTGTTTACGTTACAGGACTGTTGTCAATCGACGGGTGATGAGACACCAGTGAGAAAAGTGGAAGATGTGTCTTCAGCTGATCTAATGATAATAAATCTTCAGGTAATAATTTTTAGTGAAGTAATTTTACTTTGCTTCACTCAACATTTTTTTTAACCGTTTTTAATTCAGGCTCACCGTTTAAATTTTTTTTATCTCTGACATGGACTCTATTTGCTGACCTGATTGAGGTTAGTTATATGAATTTGAAATGTTTTTGATAATGAAAGACAGCTGAAGCTAATTCTTATTTACAAGAGCCTTTATCGAGTAAAGGAATTTGATATAATTTTAGTATACGAGTCATCTCCGTTTGCGTAGTGGATCTTTCCCATCGGTTTAGTCACCTACCGTAGTTTCCTTTTCAGTTTTACATTTATGGTGTTCTTCTGTCAAGAGAACCTGTTTTAGCGATTTTATACGTGTGTCAGTTAATGAACTGATATAGAAGGCGGATATAAATGTATACCATCCAGATGAAACTTTATGTTTATTGGACCTTCTGAAAATGGAGAACTAATTTTTATTTAAGTTGGACACCATTACAACACAATTCTTCCTTTTTCTATTAATCTCGATACAAAAATACCCATTTTAAAACCTAAAAATTTGTAAAATGGATACTGTTACATTTTTTTTACGAATTTAATTTTTTATTTTCAAAAATGCCACATTTATACCATATGCCATTTTTAACATGTATTATGTAATTGCAATTTTTTCCCTTCATTTTTTTAGCACTTTAAGGGGTTAAGTCCATTTATTATTAATTTTACTATATATATATATATATATAGTTATATATATAATATTATACTATATATATAAAAATCTTGCAGTCACGATGTATGTTGCCAATGAAACTCCATAAAAACGGAAGACTGTAACCAATTTCAATCAAATTTCACATGTATTAACTTCGGAAATATGGTTCGCGTAAATTTTAGTCTAACTTAGAAGATAGGATAGTTATTATCTGAAATTAATTCGGCTTATGTCGTGAAATTATAAACGGAATAAAATTGAAGAAAAAGTTTTTCAAAGCGCGCCTGCACATTATAACTCTGCAATTACGAGATAGATACGTATATTAACAAACATGTGAATACACTATTTGAAAGGCCGACTAAGTTATGTATGTGATAATTGTCCCCTAAACTAAATTTTTGGTTGAACTTAAAGGTTGAGTGGTAGACCACTTTGTAATAAAAATACATTATGCATGTACAATACATTTTTGACGATATTTTTCCCTTGATCCGTGACATCAAGGTTAAAATCTACAATCGGGGTTGGAAATATAATTTACTTCAACCAGGAAATTGCTCATCAAACGCTGGCGCAAAACTTTACGAAAAGCAGTGGCGAAGCCGCGGGAAACCAGCTAGTATATATATATATATATATACTATATATATATATATTATATATAAATGAGGATAGTCCATATTTTTAGCACACAATACGGTGTATTATTAATGTCATCAATCGTTATTTATCTTGTAATATTTGTAGTACGCATTGAGTCACCCATAAATTCTTATTTTACCAATATAAAAGGCAGATAGGGAATATTATGAAATAAGAGTTTTTAACAAAATTTAACAATATTGGAAAATTCTGATCCTTTTTGTAGTTAAAGTTTATTAAAATATAGTTTTGTTACTTTTTATAGTTTATTTTCTCATTTATGAGTCAAAGCAATCGGTATGTCCTAATAGACCAACGAGATTTTTACGTAAAACTTTTGAAAACAACGTCAATATGCGTGTTGCTGTGAGGAGTTTATATTAGAAGAATACACTGTTTGTATATATTTTTCATGTACTTGAAAAAAACCGTAATTTTTTTTAATATGAAAAGATAGGGAAAAGGTTTTTCATTGCCTACCATGTTTTATAGTTTCCTACATAGTATATGTATGAAAAATTCAAAATATGAATGCTCTAACCTTAAATTAAATTATAAGCTTCCAGTTATCACATTATTCTCACACACACTTTTCAATAAAAAGTCGTCTTACGCAGCTTTTTTTACTAGGCCTATATCGTTTCTGTAATGCCCTTTTGAAAATTTACAAAAATCTCACATTTAAATATCTCATACATCAAGTGACTAATATATTGTTTCAGGACATAACGTTTTTATGTGATTAAGCCAAGTGACAGCTTGGGTGCTTGGTGTAGTTGTCAGGCAGCAACTGTAATATTATAACAGAGGAGCTCATTAAAATGGTCACCTTTTAGCAACGCTTGATAGCTATCACGTTTACCTGCAGATATCTCACTTCCTGATTTTGGTTTTAACATTTTAAAAGTAAGCTCATTTACTTATTGTAAAATCATTCCTCATAGTGTTTAATTGCAGTAAATGTTTCCACGAATCAACCGTAGGAGCACAATCTCCGTATCCCAGGACCAGGTTCAATACTTAGATAAATAGGAAGGTACTCAGTTTTATCTACATGTACTGTAAGAGTGTTATGGTTAAGCCAATGTTGTTCCTTCGTGAGGTCCTCGGCCGCTTGGCAGAACGCCTGGTCCCCCGCGCAGGCCGAGTCTACCACAGCAATGTTATCTGTGAGAAGAAACAATTTACTTTAAAGTTGACTTTAGAAATTTTGCATATTAAAAAAAAATCACAATGGACCAAGTGTGCTTCCCTGCACAACTTTCAGAGTATCACTCTCTACTCCGATGATCGCCATTTTTTGTTGCCTACCGTCGAAGAAACTAGGGAATCAATCGTCGCATTGCTTTAACATTTAAAAATTGTAACGGGATAATCAACATATAACTGCAATCCACGGAATTAAAGATTTTTACATATATACTAAATAGTGCACATGGACTTATTTTTGTAATTTCTAAACCAATATCTTTTGTTAACTAAACTATTTTAGTAATAATTTGATAATTTGTTCAAAATATCTTTCCAATATATTTGATATGACAACATCGAAACCGGTCTGAAACGTTTATTGGAACTCAAACTGTCCAGGACTGGATTAGCAAATCGGAATGTTCTACGAAGATAATACTTTATCACAATTACCAAAACGTCCCTGATTTGCATCGTTTGATAAGTTTTCCTAATAACTTTTAAACTAGAAACTTACTAATAAGTGAATACAGTAATTAGTTACCGATAAGAGGTTTGTTCGTGATCTATAATATTACGGGGAGGGAGGATTGGAGTATAGATATTGGCAGTTCAAAGCCATTATCAAAATAGATTTCCTTATATTGATTATATAAAATAATTCAACAAGAAATGTATCATAACCTGAATATGATTATTAAAAAGATAGAAATATTTGAAATTGGTGATAATTTGATACATCAGCAATAACATACTGTTATTTTATTCAATACGTCATCATTATTTTTCAATATTATTTTGCCTTTAATCACTTTAATAATAAATTACTTTACCTTTTTCAGTTTTGCTTTTAATCCTATTATACATACAAAATTCTAAAAATATTAATTTTGTAACAATCACTTTAGTAAAGAAGACAGTTTCTTTTTTTAGTTTTTGGTTATTCAGTTACGGAATATACTTAGATACACCAGTCTTATTATACATTGTAATTCTTAACCAATTTCATTCTGTAAAAAAAATCACCTTTCATGAAATTTGCAGGATTTTAAAACAATTACATTAAATCACATCCTTTATTCTATTCAATTCTCCAACTTTACGAGGTTTTCAACATTCAGTAAACTAATTAGTCAGCTATCATGTAACATATGTGATCTAATACAATATTAATAATATAGACTTTTAAATAGACATAAAAAACATTAACGTTTTTTACATTAAATCACAAAACGTTATATCTCTTGTCCGTATCATTATTGACTGTTAAATAAAATACCCGTTCACTGTTACAAGGATAGCATTTGTTATTCTTGACTATTATACCGGTTGTTAAACGATATATATCATTTGCTAAACGTGAATGATCATTGCTAAAATAACTGGCAATACATTTATGAATATACCATATTCTTATAACTTACCTTCTCACACAAGGTACGACAAGGACGACTGTCCATTACTTCAGTAGCAGTCGATAATACAACAAGGAATATAGCTAGTTTACACATACTGATGCAATCTTAAACCTTCGTTAGGATGGAATGAACTGAAAATGGTGTATTCTGCGTTGTATCACCTGTCAATTATCTAAGCCATTATCAGTGATTTTACACTCGAGTTTTATTGGAAGTTGATAGAAGATGATTACCGTGAAGTCTTAATTTCAATATTATCTCATTGGACGCTAGAATAGAAACAATAATCACTATTGTTTCAATTCAATAAAACGACCTACAGTCCATAAATTAAAAGTAATTCAAATAACTTTATGATTAAAACAACATAATACACAATAGTCCTCCTGCGTAGGCTAATAAACATAGTACTGGCTCTATAATTAGGAGATCATGGGTTAAAATCTTTTGAATGTCCACATGGTGTGTTACGCCTTGTCCTTCAGAGCCGTATCTAATTATACTATCGTATAAATCCAACTACATAAACTTATAAATCAACAAGGATTAAGACATATCTGTTTTAATCCAATACAGTGTTACTTAAATATTTTAGACCTCCAGTATTATAATCTTAAGCAGAGTAATCGAATTATATATATATATATATATCATGATATTAAACTTTGTTTTTTCTTATCATTTCTATATTTTTATTATCAATATCCTTCTGAAATAACTTCACCTGACCGTAAAGCAATAACACCTTATTATTGGTTTTGAGGATTGTATCACAAAGATATACTAAATAATAAAATATTGTTATACCAAACTTTTCGTAATGTATAGTTTTACTCGGTATGACATGTATCATTAAAACTATTATCATACTTACAAAATTTAAAGTAGACGATAAGAAAAGTTTCAATTATATTTAATTGAACAGTTGTTCACTAATATAAAATAGACTTGTTAACATAAGTTCACGATTTATTACCACGATAATCATGGTGACTTGCGTACAGTATATAAATCACTATTTGAGTACTATGCTCAGCTTGTATCGTTGTTATATTTACGTAAAAGAGACCATAATTCCAAATAAGAAATGTAAATCACTATTAAATATTAAAACTATGTAGAATTATGTTGATATTCAGAAAATATAGTTTTGCTTTACCGATATAGATTAGGTATCTTTTTCAATTGTATAACTTGTAAAATTATCCTTAGTCATAGTTTATTAATTTCAATATTCTTTAGTGTGGATAGTTTAAGAATGCAGAAATCTATTTTTATTTTCAAACCGTAAAATATATTACAATGTGCAGATTACAGTAAGTGTTTTCACGTATAAAGGTACAAGAAATTTGTTGTACTATATTTTGCAGTCATATCGTTAAAACTGCAGAACGATAAACCTGATATAATGTACTGCAGGTATTGGTCCAGTGGAAATCAACTCGCAGACAAAGCAACATTAAACTAGTTATATCCGCTCAGGTGACCTCACGTATCAGAGCCTACGTGAGCAAAAGACGGTTTTTTGGTCACGTCCTAATATGCACTCTAATTAACCTAGAGTTATACCGTTCCACATTCCGTAGCTCTGTATGATTGTTCAATATTTCTTGTAAATTAAACGCAATCCTTATCACCTTAACTCTCATACTGACAGATACAGATACAGATACAGATAACTTTATTCATGAGCTTCAAGCACAGAATGGTGTCAAAATTTTTATAATTATAATTTTATTTATTTATTTTTTGTAGTGTAGTGTCAAGTAGCACTGTTTGACGTCAGGTCTTACGCGAGCGATGGAACTTCTCCATGCTGTATAGTGGGATGTCTGCAAGCCATTGCCGGAGCCTCTTCTTCAACGTGGAGGGTGTGCCTTCTTTTATTGACTGTGGAAGCATATTGTACAGTTTTTGCTCCAGCGTATGAGGGTTTCTTTGAGAAAATAGAAGTTCTGTGGATGGGAAGATTAAAGTTGCTATTGTGCCTTTGTGTTGTAGTTGTGAAAATTTCTGTTTCTTGGAAGAGGTGATTTTAGAGCGAAATCAACTGTCTCTAGGATGTATAATGAGACTGCAGTTAAAATTCCAAGGCTTTGAAAAGGAGTTCCTGCAGCTTTCTCTTGGCTGGAAAAACCCGCCATGGATCGAAGAGCTCGTTTCTGGAGCACCAGCACTCGTTTCAAGTTTTCTTGCTTTGTCCCAACCCAGAATATTATACCATATCTGAGGTGAGACTCGAAGAGGGCATGATAGCATGTTCTTGTTGCTTCAGCCGTGCTGATGGCTCGAATACGCTTCAAGGCGAAAATTGAAGAGCTCAGCTTCATGCAAAGAGAGTCAACATGGTAGTTCCAAGGCAGCTCTCATCATCAAGAACTATACCTAAGTGTTTTGTTGAAGTTAGGGTTTGAATGTTAGGAGGACCAGTGACCTTATTTTTGAGCTTTCCCATAATCAACTGTGTAGTTTTTTTCTTCATTGAAGACCAGATCGTTGTTGATGCAGTAGTCTTGTGCTGAGCTCACAGCAATGAAGTTGTTCACTTCCAGTGCTTCTGTCTTTCTGCCGCCTTGTCGCTAGTCAGGAGCATGGTGTCGTCGGCAAACATGATGGCCTTGCTATACCGGCTGACATGGTTTGGAAGATCGGCTGTGAACAAGGCAAACCGCACTGGACCCAAGACCGAGCCCCTGGGGGACTCCTCTCTTAACATTCAGTGGCTTTGATCTGATCAAAGTTGTAATAATACCATTGGCGGTTCCTTTCAGCTCCACAAGCTGCATTCGACTGCTTAGGAAGCTTTTAAACCAAGAGTGTGCTATTCCGACAACTCCAAGATGTTCGAGTTTTGCCTAGAATCATCTTGTGGTCAAGGCAGTCGAATGCCTTGCTTAAGTCAAGTGATGTACTAATAATTGTTTTCCCAGCATCAAAATCGGTAATCATACATTCAATGATATCTCCAAGAGCTGTTGCTGTCGAGCGGCCCGGATCGAAGCCATGCCGTCCTTTCAAGGTTCATGTTGTTCCGCTGAAGATGAGCTCCTGAGTCTACTTAAGACAACTGTCTCCAGGACTTTTGAGAAGGTGGAAACCAACGAGATAGGCCTGTAATTCTTTGATTTTCATCTTTTCGCCCTTTTTTATGGAGAGGATATACTTTTGAGGTCTTCATTTTAGATGGAAACACACCTTGTGCCAGAGACTTATTTATTACTTCCAGTCAAAGGGAACCAGCAGTTCCTCCCCGCAAGATTTCATGAGCCTTGAAGACATATCATCCACACCAGCTGAAGAAGATGATTTAGTTGCCTCTGATGATTGTCCGGATTTCGTTCATCGTAGTTGGAGCGAAGACCCTGAGATGATCGTCAACAGTAAAAGTATTATCAATAGGTGTATACCTTTTTGGGGGATTAATTTTTTATCAGGGGTTTCTTCGGCGACATTTGATGAAGTAGTTGTTTTAAATGTTCAGAAATGGTGTGTAAATTGCAAGTAGTTCCATTGGCTATTTTTAGTGAAGATATTGAGTCAGTTAAGTTTTTTAATGTTTTTCTTTCAGCATCTATTATTGTCCAGATGGCTTTATTCTTGTTTGCAGATTCAGAGATGAATTTCTCTCGCTGGCTGACTGCCTCAATGATCTAAGCTTGAGGGTCGTAAAGTTTTTTTCTTAATGAGCCGCATCTGCTTTGTCTTCCAGTCTTCCATTCAGAATAAAATCTGTCACGTGCTACAATATAGGCGTTCTTCTTTTCCGCTCACCTCTCTGTCATAGGCAATTATTTTATGTTTTACAGATTTATTGCGATATGTCTTGTATGGACAAGCAAAATCCAAATTGGAGACCATCAGAGTGATGAATTTGGAGTAAGCAATGTCTGCATTCTCCTCCGTAAGCACTCCATCCCAGGACTGATAAGTGATCGTCTCTTTAAAGTGTGAACATTGTATTGCAAGTTGAACTGGCGTCGAGTAGAGACAGTTGATGTACTTTTCAACGATGGTTCATTTATAGTACATATTTGACCAGTATGGTCGGACAGGTGTTCATCAACTATATCCACTTTTACCAGATCTTGGTCGAGACTTGAGCACACTAGGTCGATAGAAGACTGTGACGTACTTGTTATTCTAAGTGGCGGAGAGAGGTAACCTATGTATACCAAAGGAAGCTAAAAGCTCATTTAAGGATGATTTATCTCTTGAATCTTTCAGGTGATCAACATTTAAGTCTCCCACTATGCAGATCCCACTGTTGTTACAAGGTAGTGTCTCAAGCACATCCGACAGTAGCGCCAGTGCATCTTCGAGGGGGGCATCTGGTGGTCGATAGGCACCCAAAATGAGAAGATTTCCTCCATTAGTTAGGGATATATTTATGCCTGACAACTCCAAAAGGAGTTTCTCTGCTAGACTGTTCAATGTGTAGACTCTCCAGGGAGTTAACAATTGAGTCGTGGCTGTAAATGGCGACGCCGCCCTTTTTGTGATTGGTCCTGCTGAAAGCTACTATTAGCTTATAGCTTTATAAGATGAACATTTGAGATGGAGTCGCAGTCTAGCCCATGTTCTGTGATAACGAGAATGTCAGGTTTATGACTATCAAGCAGACAGTTCAAGCGTTCTATCTTGTTTCCAATGCGGTCTACATTCTGGTGATGTATAGTTGTCTTTTCAGAGACGATTTTTTGATTATTATTCTTCCCTTTGTTTCTTGCTTCCACCTGTCTTTGTAAGGGGGGCCTAATGCTAAAAAACGTTTGTTGCCTTGCTTCCTCTGAGATGAGTATTCTGATGTAAAGAAACCTTGAGAAATGGCATTATCTGCATCAGTGGTTGAGTCTATGGATGGGTTTGCTTTTGTTCTGAATGTCATTGTCCTGCTCTGTGGAGTTGTTTATGTGTCTGGAGAGAAAATCTTCCATGCTCTCTCCTTGGTCCCGTATTACAGCAAGCATTGGAGGCCTTCTGCGCCGGACTGTAGGTCGAGGAATATAGATAGACCTCGTCTCTGTCTCAAGGGTAAAATTCTCTCGAGTTTGTGTCCGTAGATGCAGGTGAAAGAGAATCTCCAAGTCCTCAAATGGCGTGGGACAGTGTTCATGTTGCGAGCATTGTTGTCAACATCCGGTACATTTACAGTGGCTTCTTCCTGTTCTGGGGTGGGGGCGGGTCAGATTTAATTTTATATTTTTAAGTTTTTTCACCCAGGAGCTCTTTTTGCTTTGCTACCTGTAGTGATACACTGAAAAAAGATTTTCTGTTCTTTTTTTCCTCTTTCCTTCGTAGATGGGGGGTGAGGTTTGGAGGATGGCAGTAGTATTCCGTTTGATGTCTCGATTAGAGGTCCAGTAGGTTCAGAGTTTCCTCGGTTTGTATAGGCAGTCCTTGGATTATCCTTAACTGCTGCTCTACGTGGTCTTGACGCTTGTTTAGATTATCCAGGTGTAGGGTGACAGATGTGCAATTTTGAACAGGTTCAGTTGTTTTTCTTTTCATCTCGTCCAGACGAACTCTCAATTCCACCAACTGAAGCAGAAGTGATCCCTGTGAAGGTAAGGAGTCTATGTTGGTTTGTGTTTCTGCATCATTTGTCGCACATTCCGCTGTTGGACTTGAGTTCCTATCACTTATTTTATTTTCATTTGGTGTTTTTAATTTGTTTTATTACTTCTTGTAGTCTAGCAATTTCCATATTATTACTAGATATTATATGTTCTTTTTCTTTATCATGTTCTTTCGAATATACATTCAAGTTTTGAACGGAGCTTCCTTTTCCTTGGCAAGTTGGGCTTCAATTTGATTTATTGTATCCACTAGTACAGAAATTTCTATTTAGTAGGACTTTTTTTTCCTCTTTAAGTTTTTCAATTTCTGCTTGGTGTATATTTAAGCCAGAAATACCAGAGTCCGAAATTCTTCTTGGCCAGTTGGGAGTTTTTAATTGTCATTATGTAGAGGTCTTTCCTTTAACTTACTATTTTCTGAAAGGAGAGCGTTTCCAACTTCTGCCGCAAGACTAAGCGAAGTCTCTAAGTCATGATCATTCAGCATTTCATGTTCCTGTATTTTAGACTCTGGCCACTTCTAGGGCCGACAGCTGTCTTTTTTGGTATGCGGTATCGCTTTCAGCTGATGTATGTTTGGGGCAGTTGTTTGATTTGTCATTGTAAGCTAATTCAGCCTCTTTCAAGGCGGCGTTAAATTTTTTATTTTTATGATTATCTGCCTTAAACTTAACCGTAGGCTTCTTAGATTTTTCCCAGTATGGGTAAATGTCATTTTCCTTTGCATTGGCAGTATTTTTTTATCGCCAAAAATATAACATTATAACATACTGATTTTTGGGGTTCCTTGATTAAGATTTTCTCAATCACTGCTGGCCAATGGCAATATCCTTTCACCCTAGCAAAAACAATTTCACCTACAGTATACATGGTGGTTTTTTTATATATATATATATATATATATATATATATATATAAATAAATAATAAATAAATGAAATAGAACAGTAAATCTGCTTAAGTCTCAATTGGGATTTGAAACTCCGGGCTCATCAGATGTCAGAGACCCGGCGGCAGTGACTTTACCAGTTGAGCTGTTGTCGCAGCTGGGGATCGCGATGAGAACTTATCATTCCTGGCTGTTTGATTGCAATTCCTTTGACATTTGTCGCCACTGGTAAATCCCACATGCCACTTTGTAGTCTTTGTTTACAATGACAGTGAAGTGTCAATGAGAATGAATTCCCTTCTAAAAATGTTTGTCACTATATTTAATGTACTCACAGAGAATAGAGTTCCCACATTGATTAATACAAATGAAGAGCATTGTAGTTTGTAGGTTATTTAGGCTGGGCACCAATTTTCAGTGATGACTATTTAAACTTGTTAGATAAATTGCGAACTCATGTATCAAAAGTTGCACAGTGATATAGTCAATGCCTGAAGCACTTTTAAACGAAAAACTTGATTGTAATTTTTTGGGAAGTCCTAAAAAAACACTTTCCTCCTTATTGTTTCATGACACACAATAACCTATCACACAGGTCACATAAGGTCCCATCAGATTTTAACCTACGAGTCACCTCTGGTAATGTCTTCCATTTTTTAACACTAAAAATGTAAGTAGTCTATTTGACAACCATGGTGACACTATTATTCATCTCACTGATACTATTATTATTGACTCCAAGGACGAGAAATATAATAAAATACCCTTTTTTCATCTTTTCTTATTTTTCGTGAATTAAATTTCTCTAATATTATTAAATTTATAACCTATTATATTTATCCACCATCTATATCAATGACCATCTGATTCCACAGATTAATATTTGGTGTTTTATTATGTATTTGCGGTGATGACTTGACGTTTAAAGTTATAATTTGTGTAGTAATATTGAAAAGAATATTATTAGCAAATGGATGTTTTTTCTATAAGCAATTTTAAATTTTATTTCCTCCACAAAGTTCAGTGTTTTATTACTAACGATAACAATGCGCACGACCAACCACTTATCAACTGATCTGTCTGTGGAGGCTCTCATGATCTAACCTCATTTTCATCCTGATATGAGGTTCATTTGTGTACTAATACAGATTATTTACGAAAAGAGTTACTGGTGGAAGTTTCAGTAGGCTACTTTTAAAAAGAAATATTTAATTTCGTTTTTACTATATTTTGGCTAAACAATGACAGTATTCTTCAAACCATAAGAAAACAGCATATAACTTACACAAACATAATAGCCTAAACGAGAGCGACTCGTTTAGTGGAACTGTTGTCTATTCAGACTTCCACGTTAGCGGTGTCCTGCAGACAACTTTGGCTGGACATGACCTATCTCTGGGCCGGCCAAGTCAGACTTTAATGAAAATAATATATACCACGACTTTGTACTCGTATTTTACAAATTTTTTTAACAGTATAGAACTAATACCTGACAATATCAAAAAGTTTCTGACAAAAACGTAATAGCTGGTAAATTTTTGAATTTTTGGGAACAATTATGCTAATCTCTAGAGAGGCCGTACAAATTGAGTTAATTTAATTGAATAATTCGTTTGAAATGAAGATTTTATGAAGAAAAATTATGAAAAGTCTGCCAGAATATTTATAATTCGATGAAATAATACAAATATTCGTGACACATGATAACTCGCAAGTAAACTAACAATAAACCACTTTTGACTCTTTTAGCTAAATTTCATCAAAGGGGCTGAACAATTTGTTTATATTTATATTTTAGACAATATTTAAACCATTTCATACACTGGGAATTGTTTTATACAGAATAAAAATATAAAAAAAACTGTTATGAAAATTCACAAAGCAACAACTGTTTGCTTAATAATGAAATCAATTAATTGCATTCTTTACTTAATGTCCTTTAGAGAACTTAAGGTGTAAAACTTCATTTGACGATGATAATTTTTATACAACTACTAAATTTACGCCGTTTCCTATATTTTGGCTTATAAAAGACTCATTTATAAGATATTTTATTAATTTTCTCTGAAAATCTGAGGGCCGAGGGACTATACTCGTACAACTTTAATACTAATTTGGTTAGTATTTGTTAATAATTATTGTTCAGACAGGTTAAAGTGTAGGAAAGGGCCATCGAGGCCCTAACTTTTGCCTGTTTAAATAAACAATTTTTCAATTAATTTAATTTTTTAACGTTAAGATCTGAAGGAGGTAAAGAACTTCACTTTAAATAATTGGAAAGGGGTTAATGAAAGCGTGGTGTTGTCATGTTGTCTGTCAAACACTACTTTTATTTTGTTTGTTATAGAAATTGATTGTTTATAGAAATGCACCCAACACTCTACCTAAAACCTAAACGTATGATTTAACAAAAATGTCATAACCTAGTTAATATAGAACAATTTAATATATTACACAGTTATTTAACAATTCGGAATCACCTATTAATAAAATTACTTTCAGTTTTAGTAAAATCTTCTTCCCAATATATAGTTCACTTATTCTTTTTTCACATTGTAATTTAAACATAATCTTCTTTTTCGTGAATTGTATACGAAAACTGTGTGGAGTTATTGTACAATTCCTCGCCCATTTCATATATAAGGGAAATTACATGTGTTACAAGTGAGTGCTACTCACATGCAAAATATGAATAGAGTTTTAAATTCCCTCTAATTGTTATGATTTTGTAATGAATATTTTTATTGAGTGAATATAATTTTTTTTCAAGTTGTAGCTAAAAAACTACTTAACCATTTTGATAACGTTTGTTAAGTAAAAGCAACATTGGATAAAGGTTAACTAATACGTAGCTCTTTTGAACTTGACTTATACACAATGGTGAAATCAACTCCTATATTAAGATATATATTAATTAAAAAAATAATTGATTTTATCGGAAAAAAAATTAGAAACTTCAAAAACAATCAATTTTTACCTAACATTAAAAAGAAAAACAATAAAACGTTAATAATCCACTCCAACTTATCTTAAATCTCCTACACTTGTAAACCATTAGAGTGTATTGGATTAAATGTTTTTATTAAGATCAGTTAATAAACGAAATTTCATTTTAATCGCAACTGTTGGTTAAATTATCCTTAAATATATTTTTGCTTATTAATCACCCTTAGATTTTTTTACTTGAAACCGAATGATTCTATTGTTTTTTTATAATCTCGGGTACAAAATATAGAAAATAACAAACTGTTAATTAAATATTAAAAAGTAATTTTTGGATTTCTTCAATGCCATTTTTAATCTACTACAACTACACTACTAGTAAAAAGTAGTTGTAGTATGTAAAAGATTGAACTAGTTGCAGCATTTATAAAAACACGTTATTGATCATTATGTCATTCTTTGAACCATTTATCAAACTTCTCCCCAAAATAAATAGACTAACATAAATGGGTCGATTGTCAATATACATATCACACACAAGTGTCAAACACATAATGGTTTATAGAGGATATTTCCCTCTATTTTAAAGGGCATTGACATATTCACAACATGTTTTTTGAGTACTATTAATTTATAAAATGTATTTAATTATTATTAGAATATATATTATATCCCTGCTACATAAATCTGAGATATGTATGGTATTTCCACACTATAGATGTACGCAAATTTAGTTCAAAGTCGATGAAAATATTTGAACTTAATAAACAGACAAATCAGTGAGTTAATAGAATGAATCCTATTTTTATAAAAAATCGTAATAAAAAAAACTGTAAAGAAACATTTAGCCGCTTAGATTGCTATAAAGATTGTATGCTAAAATGCTCACGGCATCATAGGAAATGTCAAACCAACAAAGTAAATTCATCACACGTGTTGATAATTTACTGGAATATGACATATGAAATAACATTCACGATGAAATTCTGTTTAGTAATTTTTTAATAATTCTGATTTTTTATGTAAAAAAACAGCCATAATGTTGTATAATTGTCAACATGGTTACCCATAAGACCACACAATGGTAACTAGAACCACCTTTTCACAAAAATACCAATTAGCTTGAGTTTACCATTGTCAATAGGGTATAAAAGGTGGAGTTTCACCCCAAATGTAAGCCCTGGAGCTGATCTGGTTTTACAGTGGCCGTGTATACAGTCCGGCAGAAATCGGGATTTCCTCGTCAGAAAGTGGCAGGAGAGGTTTCACTAAACGCTCAGCCCTTGGAGTACGAGATAAAAAATATATTTTCTTTATACAATTCTTTACTAAATATCTCATTTGTTCCTTCCGTTTCTATTTCGGCACAGTGATCAACACATGTTATCATTATCGTTGAGCCAACTTTTAACTCTTTTTAACAATGCATTACTAGTTTGTATTCGTTTACAAGTATCAATGTCAATTCATGTTACAACTTAATTACTTTTTTGTTTTCGAGCATAATTTCCTTTTTGCATTGTCCATTAATTATTGTTTAATTAATTATCAATAAGAAACACTGAAAGAATGCAAAGTATTTATTTGTAAATATACATCATTCCTATATTATTTCAGTAAGCTGTCCAGTGTCTTGTAGTTCGTGCGATAAGCAAAGGGACTGCGACCTTGACCGACATGGCGTCAACTGTTGCCTCCCCACCCCCTCCATAGTGCAGCCACCTAGCTGTCATACAGTGATATGTTATGTTGCTTTCTGTTATTGAGTTTGTCAATTAATACCTTAATTTGAGTTTGTTTATTTTGCAAGTACATGATCCATGCAGCTCTCAGACTGTTCTGTTATTTAAAGTTGTAGAATTAATTAGAGGCTGAAATACATTGCTCAGCATTAAAACACAAAATACAGAAAACTTTAAAAATAAACGCCTTTTTAGTGTTTAATGTCAGTTAAAAAACATGATGCGATGTATTCACATACACTCTAGCACTATTAGAAAATTAAACTTAAACACTAGATAAAGATATTACAATATATAGTAACCGAATAAGACAGTAGCTACAATGATTGAGACTCGCCGTACAGATGGCGTCCACCGTACAAAAAAATAGGCTACCATGAGGGCGTAACAAAAAACAAACTGGAATTCCCAGCAGTCAACGATATTACTACATTGCAGCAACAACAAGCATGTAGTTCACGCTTTCTTATATGCTAATGTTTCCATTGGTTCTAATAACGAATCACGTCGATGTCTATATTACACTTTATAAAAATTCAGGAGTGACCTCATTTTACCTAAGTGGAAAACCAGATAGAGAGTTGAGTTATTAACAGAACATCGTCTACCTCTATTCGTGATTGTAAGTATTATGATTTGAAATAAATGATTTCAGTAACTGTTTGGTAGTTGTATATATATACATTTAAAGTAGTTGAATTCTTACTGCCATAAAAAAACCATATAAATAATCGTAAATCGGATAAATATAAACCTGTTATTTCGAAACAATAACATATTTTCTTATTGAAACATAACACATTTACGAAACTCCCAGTTCACAATAACAAAATGGAAAAGGCGGTAGTTCCCCCAATGGCATTATTTACACGTAGTTGAGCTGAATTTTATCAATATGAAAACCTAGCGTAGTTCTGGTTCACACTGAGAATGTAGTACAAAGGAAACCAAAATAAATCTTGTACATTCATGTAATTACATGTCACTATTAAGTGTTCAACAAATGTGTTGATAAATGTTTAGTTTGTAAACAAAATACAAGTGCGCGGTCTTTAAGCTAATGTTTTTGTTTTTGTTTTCAGAAATAACTACAATACTAAAGAATATATTTTAATAAAGTATACATTTAATTTGCTAGTATAATCAAAATATAAATAAAATTAAATAACAAATATTATATAGATGTGATGGTAAATTATCTTAAACATAAAATTTGGTTCATATTTGTATTTAAAAATATGATCGTCTTTTATCAAATTCGAATCTTTAAGTACTCGTAACAATTGCACAATGTATAGAAAACGTCATAATTTATTATACATTTTAAGCTCTCACACTACTTTATAAACTGACTAATGCTTTTGCGGAGATTTGTAAACGGGTTTTCGCATCTAATTCACTCACTTAAACGTTTTAAAAATGATTTTTACCAGAAAATATCAAGCTGCTCTTGACTAAATCACTTGTACTTCCACATTTCAAGTACTTTAACTCCATGATCATTGATATGACCCAAGTAATTAGTGAGTAGCTGCACAGAACTCAAAACTATCGTATACGTTTACGTTTACGATGTGAGACGAAGCAGCACATTACACCGTACAATATTCAGTAAAATATTCTAAAATTAAAGGATCAATGATCCATCTAAATTCTAAAACTAGTTCATTCAATATTTGAAATATGGTTTTCCAAGATATTTCTCTGAATATTTTAAATCTGTGTCTCATGTAGGTGTAAGGGGCACTCGCTCTGACTCATACGTTTTCAGAATGCCTCAGCACAAGACTGTAGTGTTAGCTAAGTCATTCTACGTAATGGCTTGTAGGTTGTGGAATGCCCTTCCCCGAACAATTACTTCCATCGCTAACCGTTCCCGGTTTGTGGTGAAACTGAAAGATATGTATCTTGAGCGGTTAGCCGGTCTGAAATGTGGGCGTGAGGTGAATGTGAGATTGTGTGTGATAAAAAGTTAGGATTCTTTAGGAATAAATACTTTAATTTATTAGTATATAAAAAAAACGTAAATAATGTCTTTATTTCACCAGGCGAAATTTTTAATATGTTAAATTTTAATTATAACATGTTAAAATATTGTATTAATTTCACCACATTTTTTAATGTAATTATTTCTTTATTTTATTATAAATTTTTTACGCTAGAAGGTAATATTTATTTAATGTTTTAAAAAAAATTTTTTTTACATTGTCCGCAGGTTGAGTGTAAGAAAGGGCTATGCGACCCTAAAGTTTCCTGTATAAATACAGAATTTTTCATTTCATTTACATTATCTCCACGTCCCAAACTTATATCATTGTTCGTACATTAACGTCTCATTCAATACTTCGCCAATCTCAACCCACTTCCAGCGCTGGTGTGTCATCGAATTGGGGCGGTCCTCCCAGTTAAATGCCAGAAACTCGTCAACGCTGTAGCTGGCTTTTCGTTTTTCGAAAAATTTATACTTAGCAAAGTAAAGTGTTTAGGTCTTCCTTTGTTATAGGCCTACGATGTACTCAATAAAAAGTATTAGAATACATACATTAATTTGCATATTGAATGAAAACTTTTAGGCAACAAATATAGGTTTCATATGAATTGTTGTCGTCTAAATACTTCCTACGGATATTCATAAGACAAATCCTTACATACTAGTTTTATTGCGATTAGAATTCAAGAATTCAATGAGAATTTATTCATCATATAATATTATATTTCCACGACATTTTGTTTCATAAAGGTAAGTAATAGCGTATCAGTCTATTCGTAAGATTGTACAAATTTTCCAATTATCATATATTATTTATTTTGATATGATGCAATCGTATCACATTAAAGCATAAATATATTTTTTACAATCTTCTACTCACTCTCAGGGGGTATCGCAACATTCCAATAGCAGTGACCGAGACGGCTCACCGCCCCAGCCGGTAGTTTATAGCCCACTGTTGTTCTTCGGTTCCCGCTTTCTGGCACGTACAGCCATAAAACAGCAAAAACAAGCTTTATAACCCATTAAAACATTATTTTGACCTCTCTGGTTACTAATAGGTTCTTGTTGTCCCCTGATTCCGAACGGGGGTGCCCGGGAACGACCGGCAGTCGTTCTCATATATTATTTTATGTCCTGGCGTTCTGAGAAACTAGGGTTTACTGACAAAAAAGTTTTGAAATGAAAAACAAAAATTGAATCTTTTTGACATGTTTTACAGTGATGAAACCTCCATTCTAAAATAATGAAAAAGCTTTTCTTGTAACCAAACGATTTCACTCAATTTTCTGTAATATAATTTACGAAAATACAAACTTTTTAATAAGACAATTAAGTTTAGACTATTTTATATACTGTTTTGGAAAGAGTCATAATTTGTTTTATTATCTATTACATTCTGCTACACAGAGTTGGTTATACGTTAGTAAACGGTGACACATTGGCTGTACTGTGACTACGTTGTGACAACTATTACAATAAAAGTGTAGCTATTAACAATAAATTTGTTACAGATTTTCTTGCCCAGATTCACTTTATGATCGTAGCGGAATAGGTCTTATTATAGGTACTATGTAGCTCTCGATTAATACTGCAGGAGTCAAGAGATGATTTACATTGTATTAAGTATACAGTCTTAGGTTCTATTAAAGAATTTGATACTGAAAAACACTATAATTTTTAAATCGAATGGGAGGTTATCTAAAGTGTTAAAATATGGAATTATAAATCTATATTACTACATCATCTATTTATAACGATGGACACACTTAAAACCAACCGTGAGACTTGTCAAATCATCCTCATCTAAACAAACAAAGACCGTCAAAGTGGTGACGTCATCTCCATAAGCTTGTCCTACAATACGAGGGAGAGTAACAAACTTGAGGATTCAGTCTCACAGAACAATGGCTTATCAGAAACTTCCATCTCAGGTTGGTATCAAAGTGATCAACAGACTCCTGGTGCACATCAAAGCATTAACAACAAAGAAACGTTTGAAAGCTTGATTAACAGATCTTAAATGCGTGCCAAACGCGTTTTATTCCATTGATGGGTTCTTGAAAAATTGCTGGGAACAATTAGAAATACTTTGTTAACTCCGTTACTGAAATTAAAGTAATTTTAATGTTGATTATTTTAAAAAGAAGTTAATTACGTAAAATAAGTCTAAATGGATGTTTTAAATGAAATTAAAATATGTAATATTGTACTGATATAAGTAATGTAACTAACGAATGCAATACAATTAATAAGTAATAATAGTAAAATAAATGTCTTCTTTAATGAAAAAAATTTGAAACTACAATTTGAGATTCTTGTGAAGAAACGTATAGGAATACAGTTAGGACTGGACGTCGGAAAAAACCAATGATCATGGTTAATAAGTAAGTCAAGTAATAATTCTAGTCTACATCCAGTAATAATGCAATCACTACAGTCTCCGCAACGATAATGCGAGACTACACCCAGGCCACTCGATCTAGAAGCTGAGGGTAACGCAAAACACTGCCTCTACAATCATCCCCTGTGCACAACGAAACTGCGAGACTAACATCCAGGTATCTCATTCCAGAAGCTATACGTACCGCAAAACACTGCCTCTACAATCATTGCCTGTCCACAACGAAACTGCGATGACTACACCCAGGCCTCTCGTTCCAGAAGCTATGCGTACAGCAAAACACTGCCTCCACAATCATCCCCTGTCTACAACGAAACTGCGAGACTACAGTTAGGCCTCTCATTCAAGAAACCTATACGGACCACAAAAAACTGTCCTGCAATCATCCCTTTGAGGATGACAACTCTCTATACCTCCCAAGTGGCTTGCTCTGGGTCTAACAACCCACAAAAATTACGCCTCTGGCGTATAAAATCGATGGCGGAAATAAAAATAATCAGAAGTGAAAACCCATGTCAAAAAGAACAAATATCACTGTACTGAATCAAGATACAAGGTTATTGAAAGTTACATACCAGGTACTTATTTCTAGTTCCTTCAAAGATTCACCTAAGTATATTGCGAAAATCAACTGTTAGCGCTCCTAATTCTTAGAAACTCGAAAGCTGGTTTCAAGATTAAACACAACTATAGAAGTCCTAAAAGTAAACCTTAACTGCCTTAAGAAATGATAGAAGCAAATGTGTAGGTAGCTACAATACACAGATAAGAAGAGTGCCATAATGGGCCGTTGTAAACAACAAGAGGAACGCTCCACCTGAAATAAAGTAATAGCCTAGATTCAACCCTCTATCGTAGGAAGTTCTTAAACCCCAACAGCCACATCATTCACCAAGCGATAAGGAAATAAAAAAATGACGTTAGTAATAAAAACTAAAAACAGTATAAATTGTGAGCTTAAAAAATGTGATTCTGGAGAGTAAGAACCCCAGCGAACTCGTAAAGGTGCGGATACTGGTGAGCCGTACTACCAGAGGGAGTGATGTTTGTAAACCCGGCGCTAAACTCATGAATTTCACCGATCTGAGCACTCTTTTATCTGGAAGTTGCTGCTTATTCATTCCATCTTCAGTGGCAACAGGGTAAGAATAAGTAAAGAGAGGAACCATCACAGGGAATAAGTTACAGGAATCGTACCATGTCACCTCTGACGGAAGACAAAACACAATGAATACGAGAAAAGAGGGCATAGAGACCAGGAGGGTCACCCACAACCGCGAGAACAAAGGGATGAGCGACCGCAACTGGAAGCCTGAATGTTCTGGCGACTATGGGGCGCTCCTGGACTGCAACCAGGCAGACAGATGGGAATACGCGATGTGTCCACCAAATGTGTCGTCGCGGTTAATCGGACGATAGGTACAAACGGTCACTTGGATAAGCTCATTTGGGATAGAAAATGTCCCTAAACAACTTTAAACATAACAAGGGGCATTCTACTGAATATTAAAAACTAAAATCTACTCTACTGAATACATTTAGTACATAATTATACCCCGGCCGCCTTGAACTCACGCACAAGTTCTCAACAAAACAAACCAATAACACTTAAGAGCTACTTAAATCAACACTAAAACGAGTGAGGACCGTAAAGCAGCTTAATTGAGAAGTAAAACACCTGGACGGCAGGGCTGACCAGGGTTCCGCCTGGAGTAGGCTCCGGCACTGTCGGTGCGGGCTCCAGTATTGAGGGGACGGGTGGTCGGCTCACGTCACGAGGTGCTCTGGTACAGCTGACCTGCTGTGTGTTCATGTGCTTGTCATACACTTTTCACCACCGACATTAGTCTTGAGGAGGCAGGGGGAGTTTGTAACCAATAAAGGGTTACAGTAGAGTCACACCACAAGGACGACAACGGAAAAATGTTTACCTAATTGTTTACCCGCAATATCGAACCAGCTGGGCTAAGAGGTTGCGGCGCCACACAATTCTAGTCTTGGTAGTGTAACACGCTTAAGAGGGGCAACACGAGTTTTTTATATGATTTCCAAAATCGTAGTCTCCATCAACCAATACCATCTTTCTAGACCATTTGCCAGAAAACACATAAAAGTCCATTCATCAAAAAATATTTTGAAAAATGAAAGTGAGAATCTTTAAAGATGTAAGTCTTTGTAAGCAAATCTTTTAAATCTTATAACGATTGTATCCTTTCCCCAATTCATAAACAATTTCGTCGAATGTCGTCCATTCCAATTGTTCCTGTATTGCGTTAAATCGGACGATAGGTACAACAGTCACTTGGATAAACTCAACAGTATTTATTTTGGCAAAGGGGTTCCCTACTTCAAAGATAACAAGGAGTATTCTACTGAATATTAAAAATTACAACCCACACTATTGCATTTATATTGTAAATATTAAAAACTCTCTGTGATAAAATCATATTCACAAATAGAACTGGAACTAAGTTCGTACTCTAATTTTTAGTATTCCTTTTTATTATTTATGGAATATATTAAAAAAAAACAATGTAAAAGAATAACGTGGTTTCCTTATGTATCCGATAGCAAGAGTCTAACCTGCAATCTTTTGTCATAACAGTAAAGATCTCATAGAGTTAACTAATTCCTAAAATATTTCTTAGAATGATCCTCGAAACTGCAGACTTAGAGCAAATATGTATATATATATATATATATATATATATATAGTATATATAGTACTATACTATAATAGTATAGTATATAAAATATTACTATAGTACTATAGCATAGTATGTGTATGTATATATATAATATATACATACACATACTATATATATATATATATATATAGTATGTAGTATATAGTATGTAAGTATGCAGTATATATTCCAAATTTAAGTCTGGTGTTTTTGACCCTTCGCAACCTATGCAAGAATGTATTCAAGAAACGTTCGGTTTTTGATATACCTTGACCTGATATACTCTACTATGGCTTAAGGGCAGTCTGACATGAAAAAAAATTTTTTTTGGGGAATTTTGGTTTTTTATTTATTAATATTCTTTAGAATTTTCTCTTTAAAATGGTATATAATATACCTTATTACTTATAATATTAACCTTATATAAAAAATATATATATAAAGGCTTGCAACTGTTGTTTGGCGTTGAGCACCACTCCTTATAGTAAACAACAATCTATAAAATAGATATTAATTGGTTTTGTTATGTTGGTACTGGTTTTGTTCTTTTAGTCTGGTTTTAGCTGATATCACACACTGTCAGCAATATGACAGATGTCATCTGTTGTTATTATTTTATGTTGGAGGTTATTGTGAAGTTTTTGAAATACTGTGTTTTTGTGATTTGCAAGTTTCCCTGTTGTTTTTATTTGTAAAGGAGTTTATTGTAATTGAATGTAGATTAAAATGGGTAATAAGAAGAGAGTAGGAACTAAGAAACTATGTTACAAGAAGAAGACTGTTGTTCGTAGCAAGAAAACAGTAGTAACTTCAGGTAATGAAGAGGATAGGCCTAGAACACCCAAAGTTGTTTCCACATCCAATGAGAAATTGAGCCCTAACCTAGGCCTGCTATGATAATTCAACTGATACCTTACAGTATGACATAGTAAACATTGTACAGCTAGAATCAGTTTTGAAAGATGTTGCAGTGTGTAGGGTTTGTCATGGCAACCTATCATTTAGTCGAAAACCATTAGCAGGGCTCGCAGTACAAATTTCCGTCTCCTGTAGCTGTGGCATGACAAAAGCTTTTGACAACTGTCCCAAAGCAACAGATATTAGGCCTAGGCCTATTGAGGCACCAAGCAAAAGTTCACAATGCTACTATGACTTGAACCTAAGGTTAGTATACGGCTTGCGTGTAATAGGAAAGGGCTATAACTGCTGCCCAAACTCTTTGCGGCATGATGAATTTACCCGCTCCGCCCAGCAAGTTCAATCAACATGAACAGTTTTTGTCCAGCCATGTAGAAAGTGTGTGTGAAAACTCTATGAAGAGAGCAGTGACAGAAGCAGTTATTGAAAATGGAAATTCTAATGACTTATGTGTTGCGGTTGACGGAAGCTGGCAAAAGCGAGGCCACACCTCGCTAAATGGCGTTGTCACAATTACTTCAGCAGATACGGGTAAAGTAATAGATATTTATTCAATGTCAAAATACTGTAACTGCCCTCAGAGAACAAGCAACCAACACTTAGAAATATGCAAGGCAAATTATGTAGGTAGCAGTGGAGGTATGGAAGCTGAAGGTGCGACTGCAATGTTCAAAAGATCCGAGACTAAATACGGTGTTTCGCTATGTGGAGTACCTTGGAGATGGTGACTCCAATGGCTATGCAGCAGTTGTGGCAGAAGCACCATATGGCCCAGATGTGTCCATTCAGAAGTTGGAATGTGTAGGACACGTCCAGAAGAGGATGGGGACAAGAATAAGGGACTTATATCATGAAAAATAAAGGCTTGAAGCTTTCTGACGGAAAATCTCTTTCTGGGAAAGGTAGGCTAACAGGGAAGGCGATCCAACAAATCCAAATATACTATGGACTAGCCATCCGTAGGAATACACACAGCGTGGAAGCCATGAGGCGAGCAGTTTGGGCGTTGTACTGTCATGTTCAGTCCTACTAACGATACGCCTTACATATTTTATGCCCAGACACCGAAGACACATGGTGTAAGTATAACAAAGCCGCCAAAGAAAAAACTAAATATGACCACAGCCAGCATTTTCACCTCTCACCTGTTCTAATGAAAGCACTCAAACCTATTTTTAAATCTTTGTGCAGCCTAGAACTACTCAGAAAATGTCTCAAAGGAAAATCTCAAAATCCTAATGAGTCTATGAATAATGTCATTTGGGCTCGGCTCCCTAAACGCACCTTTGTTACACTAGGTGCTCTTAGGCTAGGTGTCTATGAGGCAGTCCTATCATTCAATGATGGGTACAGCTCCAAAGTGAAAGTTTTAGAGCACATTGGGCTAGAACCAGGACTGAATATGCGGTTAGCTTTAAAACGTCTCGACACCCAGCGGATTCGCAAAGCAGATAAAGCGGCTACCGACATTGAAAAAAAAATCAGGCAATCAAGGACTTTAGCCAAAAGGAAGCTGGAGGATCTGTATCAAGAAGCAGAGGATCCAGACAACCCTTCCTACAGTGCAGGCCATCATTAAACCAAGGTATGAGTCCAAAATATGCTACCTTCTTGCTTTTTCTTGATTTGCCGAAACTTGTTATTTTTTAACTTTGGGGCCCTATAACTCAAAAACTACTAGGCCTACCCCAGTCAAATTTTTATACAGTATTCTACTTACTATTGCCTAGTTCCCCTCATGGGAATTTATAAATATCTCTTGTCAATGAGGCACAGTAAACATTTTTACTTATAAAAAAGTTAGTTAAAAACAATAAATTATAAAAAAATTATAACTTTTTAATTTTTTTTTCAAATTTAAAAACCTCATAGATAAGACCTAGATTATAAGCTATTTAATAAGTAAAATAAAAATCAGGACTCTATCTATAACCATTACAGAGATATAGGTTCCCAAGTTAACATTATGTTCTTATGGAGGTCGGACTGCCCTTAAAGCCTCAGACTGGTGAAGTTTTACTAAACATAGATTGGACAGAGATTTAATAAAGTTTCATATTTCATTTACATAGACATTAATTCCTCAGTCAGCTCAATTAACATAAAATTAGGAATAACTAATTACTGTTCCTCGTTAATACAAATATGGTTACTAGATAACTGTTAAAATTGCGTTGGCAAGATAATTTTAAAAGTTTGGCTTAAATCGTGTACACACTATTTTTAATCTTTTGTAAAATTCAAGTATATGAGTATATAAGTTACATCATTAACGTAATATTCATGTTGTAGTAACGTACCTTTACATTTTTTATTTTGTAAAGCCTACTCTTTACTCTGCAAAAAATGTTTCATATAAATATCATTATTTGAAATAGCCACCATTCTGTAAGGTTGAAAAACAATCGGTTTAATGCTGTTTTTCATTTTATTTTAATCGATAGTTCCATTTACACCCGATGTTGCACCTGAAAAAAATAATTAGAAAAGAACTGTATTTATTTGTTTTGTGGAACATAATTAGGGTTATATACTCGTTCACGTATCACGTTGAAATAATACAAAAAACCACCATGCATTACTGCGATAACAAGTAATATGTGTTCTTGGAAATAAAATTACGTGATACTACACTTTTCTTCTACTGCTTGCTATTACACAATTGAAGAAGTGCTTGTAAATTGTGGCAGCCATCAGTAGGCTATATACTCATGACCTCAAATGTTTTCTTTCCGTCAGGTGGCATTTTTGTAGACTTGATACAAGTAAGAGTATTGGAAATTTGGAATTATTAACAGATTAATGAATAAATGAGATCAAAAATTTTAACCAATTACTAGTTTTGTATAACATTGTAAACCTATTTCAAAAAATTCGTATGTATATCGGGTATCTTTATATATTGATAAAATTGTCTACAGCGACCATTGTTGAAAGCTACAACAGTGTCAAATACGCCTGCTGTAAAAAACTTGTGTTGATAAAACTTTTGTTCCAGTTTTGGGTTTGCTAGTAATATACATAGACTATACTAAAAATGTCGAAATTTCCTCTTTCCCTTTAGCTTTGGACTAACTATATTGATTAGTAATAATCTTTGGAGGATGAGATTATTTTAGGTCTACATTGAGAAGTATACTAAGGTGATGTTCGTAAAGTAGGCCCTAGCACTAGACTAGCCAACAATTTGGACTAGGTTAGTTTTATTGCCAGAATTTTTATTGAAATTACATAGCCATGGAAAATTCTTCCTTATACCACACACACTGTCATACCAGGTTATTTTTTTGGACACAGAAACTTACACAAAAAGCATTTTGCTTCAAAATTCACTGTAAACAAAATTACAAGCAACATACGTACTAAATAAGGTCCAGAAGTATCATGTCACATACTATTATAAAGCAGCTGTTGCCAGATTATGCTAACTAGTAAAAGGAAAGTTACAAATAGATAGATTTTGAGCTATTATTGTAGAAAGCGGCCAAGACCACTTGCAAGAGCAGAAATAAGCTCCTCACAATCGAGTGACATCCAATTAAAAATATTCTTATATGATATTTTTACTAGATTGAGAATATAATTGCACTAATTTTGTTTTATAATAATTCAGATATAAATTATTAGAAGAGAAAAAATCCGACATTATAGAAGATATGATGGAAAATTAGTTCATTAAAATCTTTGTTATAAAGGATAAGCCAACTGTCATGAATAAGAGAGATACTATTTGTATAGTTGCCAATTTGTTTAGAAAGATTGTTTATGTAAACGAGGCATATAAGTGATCTAATTATATATCCATGAGGCACTTCGTTCTTGTTCGTGGAGAAATCAGAAAAATATTGTCCGACCGTCATTACAAATTTTTACACATTTAACGCAACCTATTAAATATGATTTAAACTACTGAAGTGTACCAATCCTCAAAATACATATCCCTTGACTTTGCTGAATCACATAGTTCACTAAATCAAACGATTTACTTAGATAAGAGAATAGACCAAGTGTGTGGTACATAGAATCAAATTAAACATTATTGCCTTGATAGTGTTATCGACGACAACCTGATGACTTGCACCGAGCGCCGGGCTTGTGAACTGTGCAGTAATAAATCTTACCTGTCAAGAACATGA
This sequence comes from Homalodisca vitripennis, assembly GCF_021130785.1. Taxonomy (NCBI): domain Eukaryota; kingdom Metazoa; phylum Arthropoda; class Insecta; order Hemiptera; family Cicadellidae; genus Homalodisca; species Homalodisca vitripennis. Next base: position 4,368 of record NW_025783046.1, on the reverse strand, counting down.
CGAGGGTATCCTGCGTCCTCTGTGCCCAAATACGTTTAAACCCGTATTAGTTACTGATAAGAATGTTATTTTATTCAGTTCACAGTGTGTAAAAAAACCATTATCTAATAACTTACGCAGAAAAACTCGTCTGAGAAAAAACGACCTTATTGGTTCGAGAAAATAGGTATGAAACAAATTATTTTAGCATTTTTGTTATTAATACGCATAAAAACATGAATACCGTTTATAAAATTGGACTGAGAATATACAGAAAGAAATGTTTATACACGATATCTTATACCTTAAACATCTTTTATATAAAAAAAGGTTAGATCCTCTGACGTTTTTAATATAATATTCAAAATTCACAGACGCATTGCATCTCAATTTAATTCCTTTTAATATAAACCGTTTTTAACCATCATTAATCTTGGTGTGTGTCATGGTTTGATTACCTACCCAATTTAACCAATGAAAACATTGCAGATGGGTGTGTTAATGTTTAGTTAAAATGTGTAATGTAAAGTTGGTTTAAACAAACACATAAAATGATATAATTTTAAAAATTATTCGCAATAAAGTAATAATGGTTTGAAATGAGACTTTCATCACGACACAAAGTATGAACTTTATTAAAAAAAAACACCAAATTAAATCAACACCAACTTTTATAACTAGTACATAAGAGATTATTTTGAATTATACTAGAACAAGACATATTATGTAAAAAGAGTCAGGGCAACAAAAAGTATAAGAAGTTTATTAATACCTACAGCAGGCAAATATATGTGTGATTTATGGAGGTGAAGAAGGTCCGCTTTCCCAGACATTTAGTTAAAATTAAATAAGCAATATATAAAGAACAAATTCCAAAATTACCTTTATGAACAAAGGTTTTTCAATGAGGAAGTTGGTTATCAGAAAGCCATTGAACTACTAACACCGAAGAATATTCCTAGAGGACTCTGGTGGTTTACACTTAACCCGGATAAACACACACTCCTGCCAGAAAAAACCACCGACCTTGTCAGGCCTATCACTCTCCAGCCTAATGGATGTTCCTAACCTGAAAGGAAATTTGCTTATGATTTGGACATCATTGCAAGCCGTTTTGTAAGAACACTTCCTTCTAAATATACAAGGACAACTAATGACGGTTTTAAAACTAAAAAAAAAATTTTTTTTTTATAAAACCCCCCTTTTTAAAAAAAAAAATTTATTTTTGAAAAAATTTTTTTAAACCCTATGCCTGAAGATGATTCTTTAATTATGCACTGTCGAATAGTAGAATCTTTATGTATACAAATATTCCTTTACAGATAGATGGGTGTCAGCGCTTGCGCCCAAACATTACAACCCATTGAATTCTGGCCCAAATGATACTATAACCGAGTACTAATTTCAATTCTTACAAACTTATGACCATGAATTTATAACCCCTAAATAGTTTTAAAATCCTCAAGACCAACCAAAATATAAGCCGTCAAAACTAATGGAACTGCTTATGGGCACACGGATAGCTCCTTCAATACTCCAATCATTTTTATGGGAGTATATTCCAAAATTGATTTTTTTTTAATTAGTCAATAATTAATAAATCCTCAGATTTGGTTTTTCAGATGATAATTTTTATAATAAGGAATCAAAAAACTTAAATTTACTCTTTTCTTCATTTAATCTCAATAACATTTAGTAATTTTAAGAATTTACACAATCCATCTCACCAGATTCAGTAACACATTTCTTGGATACTGATGCATGTAATTGAAAATGCATAATTATGAAAACAAACGTCGGTGATTGTAAAAGGACAGTCAACAAAAATGCAATATTTGCAATTTTCAAATATCAACACTAAACTAACCATCCTATTCACGATTAAAGTCTTTCCTCATAGGGTCTAATCAATAAGGGCAAAAAATTACTTTGTAGTAACCAATGCAAATCTGCTTTCATCAAGGAACATAAATGGACTGTCCCTAAGTGAGTTACTTTTTAAAAACGGGGGTATTCCAAATAACATCTTTTTGAAAAAAAAAATCAGTGATTATAAATTATAGTTTCTAGTGTATATCAAATCCTAATAGCCCTAAATTTATTACTCAATATATTTCCTGGTCTTCATAAAATCAACATAATGTCTGGAGGGTTATATTATATTATTTTATTATTATCTTCTCCCTGAACATAAAAATTATAAACGTGTGCCAAATCCATTGTAACAAGCCAAAAAGCACAGCATTTTTGTTTAAAAATAAAAAAAGAATGTGTAATAAATTATAAATCTATTTTTAAAAGTATTACAAAACCTGAAAAATAAATATCCTATATTAAGGGTACACAATTGATTGTCAGACAGCAACAAACATCCAGTTTGGTAGTGTGGTAGATAAGTTTTTTTTTTTCAGAACAGACCTGTAAATTTCCCTGGCCTCCAGAAGATTTTGTAATAGAATAACCATCACTCCATTAAGAGTGAGAATGAACAATCATCGGGTTTTTGGATGCTTGTTGTCGTTAAAATAGGACGATAGGCCAGTTATCTGCTCATGCGCCGTTTCAACACAGGTCAATTAATAGGACATTTAGAAAACTGCTTCGTCCCCTAAACAAGGAAGTTTTTACCATTTGGATCCAAATCCTCAAACCTTAAATACCAATCTCAATAAACTGTTAAGAAATGTTTGAAATCGCACGTAAATTAAATTTAAAAATACAAGACACAACCAGATGGCTTGAAACATCAGGTGATTCTCATTTATTCCCCTTACTTTTTGTTACATTTTTAAGTCCTTTGTTAAACCATTTTACAAATATTCTACAATAACAGCTGATTGCGAGAAATGCTTTTTTGGTCCTAAGGCTATTTATGTATTAACATTATTTTGTTTATGTTTTTAATTTGGGTTTTTGTTTTGTTTGTTACTTTTATATCAGTGAGTGTTTTTCTGAATATGAAGGTGTTCTAGAAACAGCTGTAAAATTAAGAGGGACCACGAGAACACTGGTTTATTATTTGTTTTTATTTTAAACTTTAACTGAGTAAGTTATTAAAAACTGGTTTGTGTGAAGTGTGCCTGTTGTTTTTGCCAATTTTCGTTTTGTATTAATACTATACAACAAGATCGCAATTGTTTAATACTATTTGTTGTATAATAAGATTAAATTAGTATAATAGCACATTAACAAAGCGTGGTAGCTCGCATGGACAATGGTGGAGAACTACGGGCAACAGTATCTCCCTCTACCCTCCAGAGTTGTCTCTACATATCAACACAACGGAAAAATAAATAGTAATCGTCATTCCTTGGCGCGCGGAATTATATGGAGACTATATTTTACGATCATCTACACCGACTGATTTTATGAGCGTGCACACATAGAATATTATGGTCATGACAGGAGAAACAAGTTATCAATTCAAGCACTAGATATCTCACGCCACACCAATCTATAGATTTTGAAAATGCTACGTGGAATTTTATTTATGCGTGAAAACCACCGTAATTATAAAACAAGGTATACGGAGGTGTGGTGTTTCTGTTTTTGCATTCATCGTTTGGTTAAAAAATGAACTTATAGCAACCAGAGGGCTGTGCAATGTGTTTAATACCGAATTTGAGTGTTATATAATATTGTTAATAGTATATAACACATTTAACGAACCGTGATCCGAGCGCGCATGACAGACAATCAGTGGAGAACTAACGGCGAACCAGTATGGGTCTCCCTCCTCGCCTCCAGCAGATTTGTTTTTTTATCATAATCAAACACGAAAAATTAATGTATCGATCATTCTGTGGTGAGCGTGGAAACTATACGGAGGACTATATTTACGTTCATCTACCCGGACTTTCAGTCTGTCAATCACATTAGATATACCGCATACACGGGAAAACAAGTACAGATTTGAAACACAAGATATCTCAATCCCCATCCTTTCATGGATTTCGAATTGCATCTGTTTAACCGCATAAACTGTTAAATTTTTAACCCTTAACTATGACCTCTCCGAAAAGTGTCCAAACTCTTAATGGCTCTAATAAGGTACATATCTCCTCTCCTCAAACTAAAAAATAGCTCTTATCCTGTAATAAAATCTGAATTACGATTAACAGGGTTTTCAGAATAATTATTTAACATCCACCTAGTAATTATTGATTAATGATATAACCTGTTCTATTAAAATATAGTCATTGGCTTATCCAATTTTAATACCATTAACAATAATAGAAAAAGGTGAAAGGGAAACAAGGATTTTTCCGGACATTTGCCATCGTTCAGTGGAAACAAGAAAACAGTAACACTAACGTTTTTCGAGATCTGCAATCTGATCTCTTCTTTCAGGTATAAGAACTAACCTAAATACATAAGTATACAAACTAG
>NW_025783045.1:0-32942 GCF_021130785.1 Homalodisca vitripennis | reverse complement strand
TGGCTGACACAATGCTGAAGAAGAAGTCTACTGCTCTAAATTCCTGGGAATATACCTAGATTGGAATTTGACTTGGAATAATCACATCGATTCACGTTTGCTCCAAATTGGCCTCAGGGCATTTATGTTTTGAGGTCTCTAGCCAAATACTGCCCTATTCAGGTTCTGGTGATAGCGTATTATGGCTTGATTTACCCCCATCTCACTTACGGGTTGGTGTTGTGGGGAGCTTGTGCAAACAATCAATTTATGAGAGTGTACAAGCTGCAAAACAAGCGATCCGCACTATCGCTCTGTTGAAATTTAGAGAGTCGGGGAAGGAAGCCTTCAAAAATTTACAACTGTTGACGCTGCCCAGTCTCTACATCTTGGAAACAACTCTGTTCTGTATGTCTAAATGTACCATGACGAATGGCCGAGGACATACATGCGTGTGTGAGACTAGAGGCAGAGATAACTAACCGTACTGGTAGACACAGAACGGTGGTTTATGAACGCTTGCCTTCACAGGCAGGTGTTCATTCGTCAAAAAATTACCAAAAATTCAATAAAACCGACTCCAACGCCCAAGGTGTTTAAAAACTCGTTTTTAAACGCTTTTTTAGTGACACAAGCATTTTATAATGTAGGAAGAGTTTTTACCATATGATTGGGAGACCACCAATGAAAAAAGACTGACTTAATCCGTCGCTGGAAGCTGGGAATCATTGGCGAATGAATGCATGTATGTAAATTTGTATGTCTGAATAAGATCTATTGTGGGTTGTATGAACAAAATTCTAGGAAACTTGTAAATTTTTACTTGTAAAAAGTTTGACTTTTGCCATGCGTTATAGAATGTTCCGGCAATAAAAGTATGATTTGATTAGTATTTTATTACAAATTTTAAATGTATCAATAGTAGTACTAAATTAAAGATATAATTTATGAATTTAACAGTGATTGAAAATCTGTGACTTAGTAATCATTTGTACTATTTAATAATGGTAGTCAACAAATGGAATACCATAAAGTTATAGAGTTACAAAATCTCTTTCCTTAATATCTATCAAAGTGGACAGTAACCACCTAGATGTATTTTCACGCTGGTATGATTTTTATATTTTATTTGCTTTAGCTTATAAGTCTGTTGTTAGCGCAGTGCGACAACAGTGACAGCTATGGATGGGCTCAGGCCACGACAGCTGCTATGCCGGTGGTAGACCAGCATATGCGTGTGCGTCATAGTACTGCCGTGATGGACAGATTTGCCACGGTTCCAGCATTTAGTTGCTTTTGCCCGTCACAGACTTTCTCTCCACCGTCATCTTCTACTCGCACCACCACCGATGTCATTTACAATTCAAGGGATATTAATTTGTGTTATTATAGTTGTTTTGTTCATCAGTACTGGAAAAGTTGAGAAATATTCCACCAGTTGCAACAAAGGAGAAGATTGTTGTGCAATGTATAATATAAAATAATATTACAACTATTATACCATAGCTAGCAAAGGTATTTTCCATAATTCTTTAAGCTACGAACGCTGTGCTAGAAAGCAGTGTCATTTTACAATAGATATTCATTTCAGAATACAGGCCTGAATGTGTGGATACATTTTGTTATCTATATTTTATTCAGGGAGGAATTTTCTAGTCGCCCTCCAGAGAATTGCTACTCTCAGCTCATCTCGTGTGGCCACACTTCCCTTTCAGATAAAAAGTGACACTGTCATCTCTTAATATATACAAACAGTTACAGCGTCATAACCAATAGGCTAGAGAGAATACCTCTATAAAGGTTACAAGTCTTACATGTTATAGGTTCAACAATCAAATGTCAAGATCGTGTAAATGTCGCGATACTACATTGTGGTATTTATTGTTCATTAAGAAGGAATCACGCAAAGGTATTTTATGGTTATGTATATGAAGTTTTTAGAATGTAACTAAAGAGTAGTATACTTTGAAGGTCAGTAGGAAATGTGTAAAGTTACATTATTCAAAATTAAACGAATTCTTTTTACTTATTACGTAATTTTAAAAATTGTACCTATTAATTTTCTTTTGTTAATCCCTAAATAATTCTTTGGACTCTTAAAGGTTGTCATATCAGGAACGGGATTAATAAAACAGTTGATAGAAATGAACTGTTCTATGAAATTTGTTTTAAACGATGTATTTGCTGATCGTTTTGCGCTCATGGAAGAGACACTGACTTTGTTGGTCATCGACAACAAGCCAACTTTGAGCTTAAAATTTGGATAAGTTTCCTTTCACATGAAAACCAATGTCACTAAATTCATATAAGTGTTCTAATATGAGCTTCATTTCTTGCAGTAATTTTCAATGGCATTTTGCAGCTTGTTGATATAGAGACTTAACTGGCTAACGTAATTAAAATTTGTTTGGTTGTAAGTGGATGTACGTATATTATTTATTTATTATTTTTTACATTATACATCAATTTGGAAAATAGACTAAGCCTACACAAGTGGTAAGAAATATACACTATGATTCTGTACTATTATACTGTACTTTTGCAGAGTAGTGATTACTATATTTATATTCAACAACTGGTATACGTTAAATTGAAAAATGGGCCAATGTTGTGTTGGTTGTTGTCCTATTAATGCACCCTGTTTAACTTTGACACACCAGACTTCTCTACTAGTGCTCGTGTTAACGGAAAATAAAATGAAATAGTGACGTGAATCAAAGACACGTTATTAAAAACTAAATTTATTTTGTATTGGATAAAGTTCTAGAAAATGGCATTCCTTCTTTTACAAATGGATCATCTGAAGCTACAACATCACAGTAATTAAGGCTAGGCTCCAATGATGCCCGTTCCTGAGTTTCGAACCTGTCATAGATGATAAGCTAAGATACTAACCAATCATCTACAAGGAGAGTGATACGACCTATCTGAATCACTCTCTTAAACTACAAGATAAAACATATGGGTCCAAATATCTTGTATTGGCTATAATTCTGAAGAGAGCCCGGTCAGTATTACTATACTGTATTCAACAACCCGTTCCTTCTTCCAGTTCACATAACAAACTGGACGTTATGCAAGAATCTACGAGCGCATAAATAACCTGTAAACCGCTGTTATCGTGGCAGTTCAAGGCCAGGATAACAGCGGCCTGCGATTGTTCACAGCTTGTGAGATTTTTACGACCGATAAGTTCGTCGTTGGATAATCACTAAGGCAACCAATTAGGTAAAGACAACCATTTTTCTATATCAGCTTATAGTTAAATAAAACAACTGATAAATAAATTAACAAATTTTAAACAACTTTAGATATTGAAAAATAAATAACAATATAAAGAGTAAGTAACCTAAAAATAACACATTTTTTTAGTTATTAAGGCATTTTTGCCGATAGAAATTAATTATATGAACCAAGGCTGTGGTAAACAATTCTGGGCTGGATCTTCAAGTTATACCCGTTAAAAGGATTTTATTTTCTTAAAGTTTGTTCAATACAATATTTAGTCACAGACTACTGGAGAAGTTCGGTATATCAGCAACATCGATCGAACAACAGCCAACATGAGGATGGAAGTCTAATTAGTCAACAGAATCATACCTATACACCATGTGGTTCGGAACCTATATTAGTTTGTTATTGACTCCTTAGTTTCCTGAGATACTCGGGCTATTGATTAACGAACCTTCCTAAGGAATCAGTACTACAGTAGACAATTTCTCTCAGTGTACATTGTGGTTTCACCCTAAACGTCGGGATTTTTCGGGTCTTTAAACAAGATTGCTTTATAGTGTAATTCTGTGGGATTTCGGTTCATATTATGTAATATCATTATTTTTTTATTTTATGACACAAACATAATAAGAGTATACATGGGCCGATTGTAAGTAACCAATACCACTAGCATGATGGATCTAGAAGTAGCTATTGTTTGTTATAGTAGAGCCCGACCGTGAATAACACCAAAATTCTCCATAGTTGTCGTGGAACAAATTGAACCAATTTTTAGTGATCTGGCCAAGCCTGAGTTACTCCACAATCGTCATCATGATCGCTCCCAAAACGCTTGTGAATGGTTAAATATAAATAAACGCTATAAATGTGATACAACTTTGTTGCCACATCAAATGAAAAAACATCGTGAAATATTAAAAAATATGTGAAGGATGTTAAATATACAAAATTCAAGAATCTAAAACACGAGATAATAAAATAATTAAGTATTGATCTATGAACTACGTTTCAAACTACCAAAAGAGAAAATCATATCTAAAATTCAGAATTTGATCTGGTTGATCTGCAATCGGCTGAATAAATTTAGCGAATAATTCTACATTGGTTTCATAGGTAACTATGATGGCAACGAGAAAATAGCAGAATAAGTGAATTTTTAAACAAACTGAGTAAAATCATATGAGATTTTATCATGTGTTACAGTAACATGTGTCGCCTTCACTACCGCAAAAAACTTAATGTTTTGGTGACTTGGTGTGTAGACTTTTTATTATATTATAAACACTGGTGTGTAATACTTGTATTAAAAAAAAATATAAATTTTACTTGTGGCAAGATTTGTTGAGAGAATTCATCTGTAGGCAGTATAAAATGCATGAAACTATGTTTCTACATTAACGGTGCATGTCCAACTGTAGACTTTGGTTGATGCGTCACTGAAGCTGGCACAATTTCTCTGTTGTCTGCAGGGGGGTATGCAAACACTTCTTTTTTTATGAATGTCTGTCCTATCCTCAGAACAGACGTAGATGTATGTACGTCTCAATTCAAGAACTACAATTTTAAAATTTTACATTAACCTCAACAAAGCCTGTTACTAGACACGTGTTGTGGCGTACTTCTACCTATTAATAACCATTGTATTTATATTAAGAACATTATGTTATGTAACCAATAATTATAATATAATACAAATATAAATCTTTTATTTACTTGGTGTTTATACAATTTAATAACTTCATAATATTACAAAATAAAATAAAACTAAGTATAACTAAGTATTTGGAGATTATTTAAATAATTTTGAGTTTACCCGCCAAAGCTTAACTACGGGTCAGTCAGTCAAGTGATATGCCTGATATCAGAGTACGAGGTGGATATTCTCTCTGGCCTGATACATCACAAAAACCTTTCAGGCGTATCTCCCAAAAATGTATCTTCTTCACTGAATGCTCCTTTTTCAACCTCACTAGTGCAAAGATTTACTGCATAGTGCACAGAGCAACATGATGAGCGTCTTCAACATCTCACAATCACCGTTACTGCGTAGAGCTCAGCAGTCTGGAAGGGGAGGACAACGTCACATATTGTTTATCACATGCCAACCTCTGTATACTATTTTATCCATTCATCCTTAAGACATTACCATGTAAAAACAAAAGTAACACGAACAAACAACACAATAAAAATGCTCGAGATCACTAGAAGAACGTGGGCCATTTTTCCATTACCCGTTTGCTTTCCTAGCTACTTATCTCCCGAGCTGGACACCGTAGTAACTTAGACACGTCTAGGCTTACCCGAGATTGTCAAAGACGTTATCTTCATGGCGTCCATCAAATACGTGAAAGCAAGGATTCTCTTCTGCCAAAGTGGGCCATTACAAGTCCCGCACCGCACGTCTGTCAGCGGACGGCCTGTCAGTCAGTCACGTGATATGTCTGATGTTAGGGGACGAGGTGGATATCCTCACTTCCAAGTCTTAGCCCACTAGTTGGGTGTGTCATTTAGGTCATCACTCTTTCTTTTATTTCTAACAGGTCTAAAAGCCCTGACTATAAAGGTCATGCTAACAATATTTTTTGCGATAAGTATAATTCACTCTATGAGATAAATATTAAAAACCTGAGTTAGTTTCTATATTGAAAACTTTTTTTGACACAATTATTAATCTTAGATAAAACGCACGTCAATATAGAAAGGAAAAGGATAAGAAAAATATACTGCAACGAATGACCCGACATAACACAACGAAACCTAACACCGGCATTTTCTGTACACAGTTTTACTTGTTCCTCCTTGGAATAATGTACCAGGTTTCGAGTAACTAGAAACTTTCTATCAAGAATTACAACTCAAAGAGCTGACAGACAATTACAAGATTTTAAGAAGGAACTTCTTAGTAATGAGAGAAATATAACGTTACCTTTTCCACCAGTGTAAGTAAATGAATATCTTAAATCTGATATGAGTCACCATGAAATATGAATTTGTTACAATAGTCGTCACAGCTCATAACTCTCGAATCTTTAGTTTAGGTAAGTTGTACTCATTTGAATTATCACAGCATAATAACAACATTATCAATTCAAAAATTTGGATTTCATAGAGGAAGAGGAGTAATTTTTCACTTACAATACACGCTTTTCAAAAACTATGAAAACATTATTTATATCGGACACTGGTACTAAACCCGTCACAGTGTAGACGAAAGGTTTGTTGGAGTTCAGTATGTTACCGGGCGTGCATATCGGACACTGGTACTAAACCCGTCACAGTGTAGACGAAAGGTTTGTTGGAGTTCAGTATGTTATCGTCGTGCATATCGACACTGGTACTAAACCCGTCACAGTGTAGACGAAAGGTTTGTTGGAGTTCAGTATGTTATCGTCGTGCATATCGGACACTGGTACTAAACCCGTCACAGTGTAGACGAAAGGTTTGTTGGAGTTCAGTATGTTACCGGCGTGCATTATCGGACACTGGTACTAAACCCGTCACAGTGTAGACGAAAGGTTTTGTTGGAGTTCAGTATGTTATCGGCGTGCATATCGGACACTGGTACTAAATCCGTCACAGTGTAGACGAAAGGTTTTGTTGGAGTTCAGTATGTTATCGGCGTGCATATCGGACACTGGTACTAAACCCGTCACAGTTGTAGACGAAAGGTTTGTTGGAGTTCAGTATGTTATCGTCGTGCATATCGGACACTGGTACTAAACTTGTCACAGTGTAGACGAAAGGTTTGTTGGAGTTCAGTATGTTATCGGCGTGCATATCGGACACTGGTACTAAACCCGTCACAGTGTAGACGAAAGGTTTGTTGGAGTTCAGTATGTTACCCGGCGTGCATATCGGACACTGGTACTAAACCCGTCAACAGTGGTAGACGAAAGGTTTGTTGGAGTTCAGTATGTTATCGGCGTGCATATCGGACAATGGTACTAAACCCGTCACAGTGTAGACGAAAGGTTTGTTGGAGTTCAGTATGTTATCGGCGTGCATATCGGACACTGGTACTAAAACCCGTCACAGTGTAGACGAAAGGTTTGTTGGTGTTCAATATGTTATCGGCGTGCATATCGGACACTGGTACTAAACCCGTCACAGTGTAGACGAAAGGTTTGTTGGAGTTTCTAGTATGTTATCGGCGTGCAGCAAACGATTCTGAGGATCAATAAATGTTAGGCTAGGTCACGGGAAATGGAAACTAAGTATTGGTCACATATTATTAGGTAATCACGCTGTTTATATCGGCACCAGGTCATACATCCCATTAGAATATTCTTTTGTTTCACTTTTAACCAACGTTTAAAACAAAAATAACTATATAATACGTTCAACTTACATAATACGTTCCCAGTTGACATTGTCGCCTGTGGGGGGTTTGAACAGTCGACCTGAAACACAAAAAAGGGGGTTCACGGGTTGAAAAATTTCAAAATTTTGATTTTTTTGGATTATTAGTGTAAAAAATTATTTGTTTCTTCCTTAATAAATAAAAAAAACACTCATGTATATACCTAATATACTTTTTTTTTCTATGATTTTTTTAAACAAGTTGCTACACAACATTTTGTTCCGATTTGTGCACCAAAATATCAGTTACAGTACATCATTGTTTAGTGTTGTGTTTTTACCTTACTCTATGTAGGCTATAAGGGCAAAAATGTGCAGCCATATGTTCAGCAGACAGCTGTAGTTTGTTTATGTTGTGCTTTTATTATATTAGTCCAGTTCTGTCTACAATATTGTGCACATTATTGAAAGTTAGTGACATATTTTTCTTTTAGTTCATTAGAATATACTGTGCTGGTTTTGTGATAAAAATAATGACTAAATCCAAAGGTGTATTTAAAAAGGTTAAGTTTAGGGGTAATCAATTATACTAAGAAAACTGTTCAAAATATTGATTTGGACTAGTGTACGCCTACAACCAACTACATCAACGCTTAGGTCTAATACTCCTAATTCCAGCAAGTCTATTCCCTACTACAAGTACTAGTGCTTCAACAAAGAAACTGTCACCTGGGTTAGGGAAACTATGACAACTATATAAATAACTGTGCAATGATGGAAATATAATTGTAAGTGTAAATATTTTATCTGTAGCAATTAGTTCTTTTGTAAAATGTAAAAACTGTGATTCCACCGAAAGCATTGTTATCGAAGAAGATGTTACAAAGAGAAATGGTCTAGCTTGCAAAACTACTTGTGAAATGTAAAACATGTTTGTTTCACTACTTCTTTTATGACTTCTAATAGGCCTAGCCCATTAAAACCATATGAGATCAACACCAGAATGGCTTATGGATTGCGTGTAGTAGGAAAAGGGGTAACCGCAGGTCGAATGTTATGCGGTGTTTTGAATTTACCTGAAACCTGTTACAGAATTTATTCCAATATATAAATATATATTACCAGCAATAATTCAGGTTAGTCAAGACAGTATGAAGTTAGCAGCTTCAGAAGCCGTTCAAGAAAACAATGGATGCACAGATTTGGCCATAGCTTTGTGATGGGAGTTGGCAAAGAAGAGGACATACGTCATTGAATGGAGTCATAAGTGCTAGTAGCATAGATACTGGGAAAAATTATTGATGTAGAAATACTAACAAAGTTCTGCTTTGCCTGCAAGAAAAATAAGAACAAGGCCCATGACTGTAAAAAAAACTTTGTAGGATCCAGTGGCAGCATGGAAGTTTGCAGGAGTAAAAAAAAATATATTGAACGATCGGTGGAAGATCGAGGAGTGCGTTTACCCTCACTTACTTGGGTGATGGCGATAGTAAAGGCTTCATGAGTGTTCTTGAAATCTAAACCATATGGTGAAGATGTGATCATATCTAAGTGGGAAATGTGTTGCTCATGTTCAGAAGCGCTTAGGTACACGATTGCGAGGTTCTGACAAAAACTATGAAAGGCGTTCGACTTGAGGACAATAAATTGTTATATGGTAAGGGTAGAACTTTCCAAAATAGAAATAGATACCCTTCAAAATTACTATGGGGAGGCTATAAGAAGAAACAAAGGAAATCTTGAAAACATGAGGCAGGACATATGGGCCATTTTCTTTCACAAGCTCTCAACAGATGAGGATCCACATCACGGTTCTTTGCCCCAAAGGTATCAAGTCCTGGTGCAAAATACAACCGTTCTCAGGTCACCAAGGAAAAGTATTTGCATAAACACTCACTTTCCAAAGCCAGTTCTTGATGCTGTAAAACCAATCTTTAGGGATCTGTCATCTCCAGATTTATTGAAGAAATGTTTACAATGGACTTACTCAGAATCCTAACGAGTCTTTTAATAGTGTCGTTTGGAATAGGATTCCTAAGGACAGTTTTTGTAGGATTAGATACTCTCACTTTAGGTGTTCAGGATGCTGTGATCTCGTTCAATGAGGGAAACATTGGAAAATGTAAAGTGTTGGCTAAATTAGGTATAAGTCCAGGCTCCAATATGATATCAACAATGAAAAAACTTGATGCTTTGAGAATTAAGTAGGGCAGAAAAAGCGGTGACCGAAGTTACCAAAAAAAGCTCGAACAGGCTCGAAGAGGTGCCAAGTTAAGAGAAGAGGATAGGCTAGAGGATCGCTGACAACCCAGAGTATGGAGCAGGAATGTTCTAAGGGAGTAATATTGTGAAATTTTATTAAATTATATACATATATTAATAGTTTTGTGTTTATTCGCGAATTTCCGAAAACCCAATTTTCAAAGTACATATGACCCATTATCTCAGGAACCTTAAAATCAATTTACTTGAAATTTTAAGCCTATATTATGTACCTATACTGCTTTGTATACTAGCAATTTGAAGCATTTAAAAAAATAATTAAGCCTAGTACATATTTTTTTTGTTACAAATTTTTAGAAAAAAATTACGAAAATCTAGAAAATGTAATAAAAAAAAACTATAAAGGCCATATTATTAAAAGTGCTTGGAAAGGTTTAGACATGATGTAGTCTCCATACAGTTAAAAAAATCAAGCTTGTACCTACTACTGTTTCTGAGATAACGGGTCATGTTTTTACTAATTTTAACATTGTTAGTATAGGCACCCGTGAACCCCCTTTTACCTCAATACAAATCTAAGGCACAAGTTACTCTATATTTAAAACTTTGCGGAATAAATTAAAATAAACCCGACCGACAGGGACACCGGCGGTAAAGTTAAATAACGTAACTGCAATCGATCGTACACCAACTCTTTTCAACTATGACAATTCTATCTTTTATTCCTCACAGTATACAGAGTGTTACATGTTACATCTTCAGCACATGGCAGCAGACACAAAACTAGCAAACATGACCATTTAACATGTATAACTGTATCCATTATCACTATGTGCTGTGCTGAGGGTTACTCCATATTTCGTACTATAAATATTGTTGCAGTAGCAGCTCTGAGACGGAAATTGAATATTTCTTCAAGTTACTACGGCTTTATTGATTGAACCATTGTTCTGCTGTATTTAAGAAACTTTTGTGAAAATGCAGCGACTCTGTAGGTTCCGTCATTTTGACGGCACTACTGCCATGTAATTTACGGAACAATGTGAAAGAGTCGAAAGTGCAGCCAATAAACTGTTCCACAATCCAAAAATGCTGTAAAGAAAGACAATCAAACCAATGCATCGTAAAACGAGAATATAACGGCAAACTGACACGTTGGCGGATTGGCTTCAACAAATCCAACCTGAAGCCACAATTACAATGATTGTGTCGAGTAAGCGACGCGTTACAGTCGCTACGCGCTCTCCGAGGGAAGTGTGATTGCTTCGGAACTAACTCACGGACCACCAAAGACGAAACGGCGGAGGAAGTCATAAACCTGGAAAATGTGAGAGACTGTTTTTTGTTACCACAATTGTGCAAGACCAATCAATGCTAAGGAATGGCCGTGGGAGGTAATCGAGTGAATAGCGATTTGCGTTCTAGCGGTTAGTATTCTTTTATAATCTTCAACGATTATTCTTTCGTATCAAATCTAATACAGCTAAACAGTTGTTAAATGTTAGATTTATTAAACATTTGTGAATACATTTATTTTTCCACATTCAGAAACGCGAACTAATTCATTGTATGAGAACCTAATAGGGGGAGAGAAATCGATCGTCAGTTGCGTTGTTTTTATGGTAGTCGAAATGAAAGGGTAGAAACATTGTCAAAAATATACCAATTGAGAGAACAGTTTTTCTTGATGATATACTTTTTTATACATTTAACAATCAGATAATCTCAGACAATCAGGATCATATTTATATTAGTGTTAGTATGACGAAACAAATTGACCAAAATGATTACTTACAGGAAAGATTAAGAAGTTTTACAGATCCCAGGTGCAAAATTAATTCTGAATGATGAAATAAATCTTCATAACTACAATTAACTCGTATTTCTTTTGTTTATAAGGAACCACATCTTCCATTACGTTTCTAAAGGTAATATAAATATAAATGTATAAAAAACAAAAATGAATAAACGAAGATTGGTTTACTTAAGTGGATATCCTGATTTTAGTTATATAATGAAAATGTTAAACTGTAACAGATTTCTGATCTAAATTTTGTAGAATTATTAAAAATGTCATTTCACAGACATAATCAATACACGTTCACACGCTTTTTGGGTTTTTTTACATGCCTACTTGTTTCACAGAAACAAATCTCACATTTTATTTTTTAACTTTACTCTATAAATATTTATGAAACTAACAGGGAGCATTAAAAGCGTTTGAATGCGTATTGATAATATATTAAAAAATGTATTATATATACCCGTTCGCTAACATTGATGTATATATGTACCTTCTGCTGCGATAGCTACAAATCAAGTCGCAGACAGTAATAATATATGCTGATGTTATTAAAGCTGAGATAGTAATATAATTCGTAGCTAACATTGATGTATATATGTACCTACTGCTGCGATAGCTACAAATCAAGTCGCAGACAGTAATATATATGCTGATGTTATTAAAGCTGAGATAGTAATATAACCCGTCGCTAACATTGATGTATATATGTACTTACTGCTGCGATAGCTACAAATCAAGTCGCAGACAGTAATATATATGCTGATGTTATTAAAGCTGAGATAGTAATATAACCCGTCGCTAACATTGATGTATATATGTACTTACTGCTGCGATAGCTACAAATCAAGTCGCAGACAGTAATATATATGCTGAGGTTATTAAAGCTGAGATAGTAATATAACCCGTAGCTAACACTGATGTATCTAATGTACCTACTGCTGCGATAGCTACAAAATCAAGTAGCAGACAGCAATATATATATATGCTGATGTTATTAAACCTGAAAGCTGAGATAGTAATATAACCCGTAGCTAACATTGATGTATCTATGTAACTACTACTGCGATAGCTACAAAATCGAAACGTAAAATTTGTGGATGTACCCATTGTTTTATAAGTTATAAAATAAACTCATGACACAACGGCGTTTGTACTGCTTCGATAGTCACAAAAACTAAGTCAAATATGATGTTATAGTGATACAATAAAAATGGTTGATAAAAGCTATGTACAACTGCTGAGGTAGTGGTAATGCCGACTGGCGGACAGCGTAAACCGCCGACTTCCAGCGTCCTCGGCGTAGTCACGGTAGATTTCTCTCTCTAATAACGAGAACTGTTCAGCTGGATCTAATCATGCCAATGCACAGTTAATTGCGTTTACTGTTATTGAATGTCGCGGTTATCAGGTGCATTGTGCTCACAATCGTTCTGAAACCTCCCACTCATAACTACAAACACAAGCGTTTCATTGTTCTCCTTGCTTATTTATTAACTTTGTAAAGCACTTTCTATTATAACAAAAAATATCTTTTTTAGGAACAGACAGTATTCATGGAAAATGGTTTAAATGTGTGGGAAGTTGACGTTTGAAAATAATTAATCGATTTGTATTGTCGTCGTGCACGACTACTAAAACGCTGACATTATTTATGAGTTTTACTTGTAGCTGGTTGGACCAGAACAGCAGGTACCGCGGGGAGGTCCTGGGGCCACTTATTCCGCGCGTGATATAAATGTAGGTACCAGCGCCTTAACATTATCATTTCCCTCTACTACTCTAACATTGGCATTTCTTCCCGTCTGCCGAAAGTTGGCACAATGCCATGAAAATCGTGTCACAGCTAAAAAATTCTCAGATGTAGATTTTAGGTAAAAGTTGAATATTTGATCTTAGAATTTAATTACATCACAAAGTGTAAGCTAAAAATATAATACAATAAAGGATATAATATAAACATTGAAATTTATATATTCTACTAGTTAAAACAAGAAAGACTACTAATTATTTAAGAAATCTATAGTAATAATTGGTTGTCAAGGAAGGAAGGTGCCACTTTCTGACAGACTTATTTCTTAAAGTTCACGAAACGGAGCCAAGGGATTCAAGTTCTTTAAGAGGCTTATTAAATAAACATTTACACCAATATCCTTCGTTTTAAATCACCACATGGTTCAATAATAATGTTTATTATAGTTTAATTTCTTAAAAGTCTAAGGAAATCAGTTTAATTCAATGGATAAAATCACTCCAAATAGACATTTAATCAAATTTAAAAGTAATTATTGTACTAAAAGGTTAATGATAAAAATAAACTAATAAAATAGAAGGTGTCGGAAAAAATTATAAATTAATTAATTGACCTACTCACCTAATTTAATAAAACGTCAAACAATTAGTATGGTTAATACCACAATTTCAATAATTGTATATCCAAAAATTGAATGTAATATGTTATATTTTGTGAAGAATGAATATTGTATAATCAAAATCAAAATTGAAACAGTCCTATAAAGAATAACGTTATTTTTCTACGCAAGATGTTAGTTAAACATTGTGAAACACTAGAAATCAAGCATATTGTGGGTTAGTAAATAAATATTTATAAAAATTATTTTTTAGAATTGTTGTTTTTTTTCCACACAATTGTTAATTAAAAACTAAGAAATAGTAAAATTTTAAAACTATACTAAAACGCACACATTAAAACAAATTGTTTTAGTATTATGAGACTCTAAAACAAATATTCAACAAAACAACATTGTTTCATAATGAGTAAACAATAATTTACCATGCAACAGTTTTTAAAGTTATAATGTAAATAACCAACTTCTCCTCCGAAAAAGAAATTAACCAACTGTTCAAAATCGGATGTCTCATGTTATGTGGCTTATGTTCTTCAGTTTAACTTATGGAGCAGTTTAACACAAGATCGTGTAGAATGGTTTTACGACGTCTGAAAGCACAACTGGCGACTTCCAGAGGCTCCAGCTGCAGAGCCTGTCATTGCGATCCGCTCCAACAAATACTCTAATGGCCGTTCTCAGCCCAAGGCCCGCTCCGCATCTCCCTTCATCATACTCCAATTAATCCATTGTTCTGAAGCCATTACAACTCTCCATTCCGGGGCTATCAATAGTAATGGCTGTGGAATCCGAGGTACCCTCCCCCACAGTTTAGGTCTGTATCTATCTATGGTCTAATTTAGCGCAGGCTTGTTGGATACAGGTACCGTGAAATTAAAGGACTAATAAAAATTTTGAATTTTACAGGCTGTATTATTGGTATTACAGGAATGTAAGTAACCACGAGATAAAGTTCAAACTTTCCATACTTTCGAATTAAAAATGTTCAAATCTTCCAAAAGTTCGACTGTGTTTTCAGATTTTAATCACGAGTAACAGTGAATTATGAAACCCCTTTTGATACCTTTAAATACTGTATTACAAAATATAGCAAGGCAATGCACAGATTATTAACAGTCTTTAACTGGACTAAAGCATTCAAGCTGTAAAGGCAAAATTTGGCATGGTGATCATTCAGTCAATCCAATTGTACTATTATTAGACAGAGCTTCTACCTTGTTACCTCCGCTTGTTATAATATCTTTTTTGTGCATGAAACGAAGGCAAGTCTCAAAACACTTGAAATCTGAGCATCTGAAAATCCCCGACTGAGATGCTATTCTGGGTGGAAAGCGTGAACAAGCTACAGCTCTTAATGAACGGACCTTCACTGGTTCCACTCCAGATGTAGGCCTACCACCACGCCGCCGTTCCATACATCCATCGTTCCTGGGCAACTTTCTTGGCTATTCTCCTTCTATTAGAGCAGACTTCGTTGACAGAAAATCTAAAGTAGAGTAAATGTAGCACTGAACAAATAGAGTAACTTAAAGATGTGCATTCCGTTTTCGGTTTGGTTAATTTCAAAAACTGGCCGAAAAGAAGTTTAAGACACCAAAGGCATGAAAATAGAAACATTTTCATCACTCTTGAGGAATCGTGGGCACTTAAAGTAACCAATTTGGCTAACCAATTTGGTTCTTAGAAAACCGACTTAATGAAAGGATGGCATTTATTACAGTATTGTACATGAAATATCTCGAAGGGTATGGTATATTTTATATATAAGTAGTGCCATTTTAAATACCTATGATTCTTGATATGATTAAAATAATATATTTTTCTTTATTTAAGGGACAGTACTGTAGGGAATACTATTCCATATAACAATTATTTTTTAAATACACCAGCAAAAAACAATTATATAATAAAAAGAAGTTTAGATAATGTATTAGCAGGGAGAATCAGTAAAATAATTCCTCCTTTAGAAGAAAAGAAAAGTGATATGTTAACTTTGGGTAATGTGCAACTTTGAAGCCTAGCGGCTTGTTAAGGAAATCCAGACCTGTTACAAAGAATGTAATATAATACTAAACTACTTATTTTCCCGCACACCAATATATAAATCGGACATATAAAAGTAATTGAATTTTTGTGTATACATTTAAACAGTATTACATATGAGGATATAATGTAAACATTAAAAAAATCTTGTATATACTTAAAAATGGAAATCCATCAAATAATCATGTTTTAAGAATATATCAGATATTTAATTTGTAACTAAACAATATCAGTTTTTAAGAATTCATATGACAAATTGGAATGTTCATGAGATTATTTGAGTCAGCTTCACTTTGCGACACGTAATTTTTCAAATTTGTTTCGTTAATAATATTTTCTGTATTATACTTTTACAAATACATATCACTTGAAACTTGTTATACTTAATGTTCTTATTCATAGACTTTTAATATTCCACAAACTCCAAACATCTTCTGGTCAACCGACACATACACACATTTTAATATATATATATATATATATATATATATATATATATATATATATAAGTAGATATGAATGTAAGGGTTCTAGACCTACTTTTGGGACAGACAGAAAATCAAGGGAAAATACTGTTTAAAAGGACAATAAACGAATCTGTAAAATCAAACAGTAAAGGGGTTTCTAGACCACTTTTGGGACAGTCAGAAAATCAATGTAAAATACTGTCCATTGAACCATAAAACAAATCTAAGAAATCACGAATGTAAAATAACCGAATCTATAGCTGTTTTACTGTTCATTGTAGGCTTCTACATTTCTAAGCTGTTTTAATGAAAAAAATCCAGAAATCTTTCGAAGTCTTTATTCTACAAAAGTTAATTGTAACACAGTCTTTTATCTTTAATAGTCTTCTTTCCAGTAACAACCAAGTGTAATTTTTCATTTTTATTCAATTCTTTAATCTTTTTTTTCATCCAAAAACAGTCAAAAATCTGTTTGGCAAGTGTACTTTATAATCTTCCAACTCGGCAATTATTGTAAACCCGAAATTTATCTTTCATTTTCTCCAGATTCAAAAATTTTGTATTTCTTATTTTCTTCTAAATTCTATTAATCTCTATGTATTCTTTGAACTTTAAATCACCAACCTTATTCAACTCTTGTAACAGCGCCATTTACATAGAAAAAAAATTAATACTTCTACACCTTTTAAGGTGAAAAAATCAAAACTATACTTCCAAAATTACACAAAAAACCGGGGTTTTGACCCTAAAAAACACGGTTTTTTTAGGGTCAAAACCACAGCTCTTAAGGTGCATATATACTAGAGTTTTTTGAAAAAATCCTGAAAATCTACTGAATTTCTCTAATTATTGCGAATTTTTAGCTTTAAAGTTGATAATGTGAACGATATTTCTCGAAAATTCTGTTGTAAATATATTAAAATCTTAATGAAAAATCTTGGAAAAGTTAAAGAAAAAAATATTGATAAAAATAGTATTATAGAATTTAAATTACCCCCTACAAACCCAATATAGTAATAAAAGTACTTTTATTACTATAACTATACTATTTTTTCAATAATTTTAAGTCTTAGTTTACAGATTTTTCTATAATAAATAGAAGAATCTACAGCTGTTTTACTACAATTTGTGCTGATTTGTGTCAAAAATCACCACTTCTCAAAATTTTAGTTTACAAATTTTTTGCTCTTTAAATATGGAGCGGAAAAAGATAGAGTGCCCATACTGCAAAAAAGATGTTTTTTGAACATCATTTTACCCGACATTATAAGTCAAAGAATCATCTGGAAAAATAAAGATATTTATGAAAAAGAATTAAATTATTTGAAGACTTGGGCTAAAGAAAATCAAATTGCCGATCACCAAAACATGTATAATATGGAAAAATTGCGTGAACTAAAGAAAAAATTTTAAGGAAAGTAAAAAAAGATCTCAATCTATTTAAAGATGAAAAAAATTCAATCAATCGCTGAGAAATTGTCCATTGAAAACAAACGAGTTAAACACTAAGTCTGAAATGATCGAAGAAATTGACAAAAACTCTTAATGAGAAAACCCGAAAATATCATTGATGTAGAAGTTTTATCCTCAATACACGGTCTTTTCAAGCAATACCTTATTTTAAACGAATTTAAATGAAAAATTTCATGTCAATTTACCAAAAATACCTATCAATTATGAGGCCAGAAATTAAAAGTTTAATCGAAAAATTTCAAGAAAATGTTAAAAATATGAAAGGTTATATCTCTTTGGAATGTGAATACGAAAGAACTTTAGTGAAACGGTGAAACACAAACTTGTCCAATGTACTTTACTATAAAAGCAGACGAAATCTTTGACATAAACGACTTTATTACTAAGCAATTTAATAAATTAACACATCGAGAACAGACAAATCATCCAAATCGAGGTTCTGGATGGGACACTAAAACGCTGTAAACAACTGATTTTGAGCCTTAATAAACACGAATTTATGAACGCAGGATCATATATCGATTTACCAAAAGAAAATCAAAGATAAGAAAGCTTGTATAAATATCAAAAATAAAGATGATTATTGCTTTATTTATTCTATCCGATGTGCTATTGAAAAACCAGAAAACTCATGTAGACAGAGCAAAACAATATGAAAAATTTGTAAATGACGAGATATTTTCTGGGTTCGACTATCCTATGTCTTTTTAAAAGATATACAATTATTTGAAAAACGAAGCAGTTAAAGCAAAGTATAATTATCCGAAAAATGTCTGTAAATGTCTATAGTTTTGATGAAAAACTCAATATTGTTCCGTTGCAAATTTCAGAAATTTATTGATGCCGAGTTAGAAATCGATTTATTGTATGTTAAACAAGATGACAAATCTCATTATGTTTTGATAACAGATTTAAACAAACTTGTATATTTTCTCAGTTATCTAAGTGTAAAAATAAAAAAATTTCTTTGTAGAAGATGTTTAAGCCATTTCTACAAATCTGGAGATTTAACAGATCATTTAGAAATTTGCAAACAACACGAAGTTTGTAAGCCAATTATGCCGTTTCCAGGTCAAACAACAACATTTACTAATTATCAAAAGAAATTTTCTCATCCTTTACGTTATTTATATGGATTTTGAGAGCATATTAGAAAAAATTCCGACATGCAAGAACAATCCACAAAGATCGATTACAAACCAAGATTCAGAAGCACATTCCATATGGTTTTACTCTATATTTAGTGTCGAATGTGACCAATCGTATGTACAAGCCGATATGTTATAGAGCAAAAAATGAAGAAAGATTTGCCAAATGTTCCTGCAAAATTGTTTGAAGAAACTCAATAAATTATCGAAATACATAGCTACAAAATATAATTCTAAGAACCAAAAAACCCATGAAATTAATCTGAAGAAGAAGAAATTTCGTATCAAAAATTCCAGTCTTTGTCATATTTGTGAATGTGAGGGTTTTGATAATCAAACAAGAAAAAAAGTACGAGATCATTGTCATTTAACAGGTAAATTTAGAGGTGCTGCTCATTTATCTTGTAACTTGAATCTCAAATTTCCTCAAAATATTCCCGTTTTCTGCCACAATATGTCATGTTACGATACTCATTTGTACATAAAAGAGTTGGCAAAACAGTATGGTAATGTTGATTTGATCGCAAACACAGATGAGAAATATATAAATTATTCTGTAAATTCTGGATATGGATATGAGTTTGAAGATGATAAACCAAGAAAGTTCATCAAGTTTTCTTTCGTAGATACGTTCAGATTTATGGCATCGTCTATAGAAAAAGTTAGCTAAAAACCTCAAAAAAAGATGATTTCAAACATACAAATCATTTTATACAAGATGGTCCTGAAACGCAATTCTAGATAGACAACCAAATGACGAAGAAGAAGAAATCTTTAAAAATTCTATCTGGAAAAGGCATATTTCCTTACGAATTTATCGACAGTATTGAAAAACTTGATTACACAGAAGAATTGAGAATTCAAGATTTCTATTCACTTTTGACAGATGAGAGCATATCTGAGAAAGATTTTCAACACTACTTAAATGTATGGAACAAATTAAAAGTAAAAAATCTAGGAAATTACCTCCGATCTCTATAACATTTCAAGATGTTCTATTGCCTCGCTGATATCTTTGAAAATTTTAGGAATATTTGTTTGAATTGCTATAAGCTTGATCCAGCACACTATCTAACAGCTCCCAGTCTTGCATGGGATGCTATGTTAAAATTAACGAATATAGAATTACAATTAATTAGTGATTATAATATGTATTTGATGATCGAAAAAGGTATTCGCGGAGGCATTTCTCAATGTATTAAACGATATGTGAAAGCAAATAACAAATATTTAAAAGATTTTGATAAGACAAAGCCCGAAAACTATTTGTTGTACGTCGATGCAAAATAACCTTTATGGGTATGGCCTAATGCAAAATTTACCCATATAACGAAATCAAGTGGATGGATCCAAAAACTTACACAACTGCAGAATGGAAAGAAACAATTTTGGAACCTCACTGGCGACGAAGATTATGGCTATATTCTCGAAGTCGATCTAGAATATCCGAAGAATTTACATGAAAATCATAAAGATTTGCCTCTTGCTCCAGAACATTATAACAACAAACTTTGCACAACTCTACTGGATAAAACTGAATATGTTGTTCATTCGAGAAATTTGAAATTCTATCTGGAACAAGGAATGGTGTTTAAAAACATGTGAATAGAGTTATTGCATTCGATCAGAAGCCTTTTATGAAAGATTACATTGATTTTAACACAAACATGAGAACCAAAGCTACAAGCGACTTCGAGAAGGACTTTTATAAGCTTATGAACAACTCTGTTTTTGGAAAATCTATGGAAAATGTGAGAAACAGGATGTGATATTAGACTAGGAAATGAAGAATTTTCAATGAAACAAAGCTAAGAAAACAAATTTCAAATGCTTTAACATCTTTGACGACAACTGTATAGCGAGTCACATGTACAAGCAGAAAGTTTAAATTTAACAAGGCCAATCTACATAGGTTTTTCAGTTCTTGACCTTTCAAAATTGTTAATGTACGAGTTTTATTACAACAAATTAAAGAAGTTTGATCCAGAATTTGAATCTGTGTTACATGGATACAGACAGTTATTTCCTAGAATTGAAACGAGATCCCTTTAAAATTATTAAAGAAAATATAGATGACTTTGATACAAGTGATTATCCAAAAGATCATGAATGTTTCACTACTAAAAATAAGAAGGTAATAGGGAAATTCAAAGACGAAACTAAATAGCGAGATATTAGAAGAATTTTGTGGTTTTAAGATCAAAGATGTACTCGTACAAATATCTAGATAAAAACCCAGTTAGGTGTAAAGGAATTAAGAGAAGCGTTGTAAATAAAACAATAAATATCGAAAACTTGAAGAGATGTTTGTTCGAAGATAAAGAAGAAATTTAGGGAGATGACTGTAATAAAAAGCTATAAAACATGAATTGTACACAGTTACCATAAACAAGCTGGCACTGAACGCTACAGATGATAAGAGAATCGTTCTAGAAAATAAGATCGATACAGTACCTTATGGCTATAAAATGATAGCAAAATCTGATATATTAGATGAGTTAAATAAACTTGGAAACTTTGACATGTAAATGGAAGGATGATTTGATTCACTGCCACAAATGCAAGAAAAAAAACGAAAAATATAGATTCTAAAATCGTTCAAAACTCAAAACGGATTGTATAGAATTGCAGCAAAATGTTCAAAATGTAAGACAAATAAGAGTAAATTTATAAAGAATCCAAATGAAAAACAAGTAAAGAAAGAATTAAAGAAATAAAGAAGAAATAGAGATTGAAGCTAGAGAAATTCATGCACCAGTACGAAAAAAGTTTAAAAAGAGAAAAATTATAACACTAGGAATTGACGATTTATGGGCAGCAGATTTAGTTATAATGTCTAATTATTCAGATCAAAAATGATGGATTTAAGTATATGTTAAATGTTATTGATACTTTCTCAAAATATGCTTGTGTCAAGAGCTATCAAAAGAAAAAACGGTAAAGATGTTTCAAAAGCCTTCGAAGGATATAGTAAAAGACGCGATAAAGATCAATCACAAACCGCCAAAATCTACTTCATACAGATAAGGGTTTAGAGTTTAAAAATAAAGAATTTAACGAAGGTTTTGAGAAAATACAACATTAAGATTTATCATACTGAAAACGAAGAGAAATCAAGTATTGTAGAGAGATATAACAGAACTCAAAATGAGAGAATGAAAGTAATTTTTGAGATTAATAAAAACTTTAAATGGATCGATATTCTTCAAAAAATCGTAAACAATTATAACGATACAGTTCACAGCACAATCAAAATGAAGCCCAAAGACGTAAATAAGGATGCAGAAAAGGAGTTATTAGAGTCCGTTTTCAAGTATGTTCCACCAGAAATTCACACGAAAACTAAATTTAAAGTCAATGATCATGTAAGAATTGTTAGTAAAAAACAAACATTTTCGAACAAATATAAGAACAATTGGTCAAGAGAAATCTTTGTGATTTATCAAATTAATAACACAGATCCTGTAACTTATAGTATAAAAGATTTAAATAATGAAGAAATAACCGGAAAGTTTTTATGAATATGAATTGAGAAAGTCAAAGATTTTTTCTATATAAATGGAGGCCCAAAAGAAATGTTCAATGTGCAAAGAATTAAAAGGGTTTTGAAGAATTTTATAAAGATAAGAGTAGGAAAAAGATGGAATTATTTATAATTGTAAAGATTGTTATAGGAAGTATCATAAAGAACTGTATGATAAAATAGAAAAATTAACTTTGGAAGAGAAAGAATGTCTTAAATGTAAAGAAACTAAAAAAATTTCAGAGTTTAATAGTGATCACTATAGTAGGAGATAAGAAAGACTCCTATTGTAAAGATTGTGTAAAGAAGAATCACCATAGATTATATTATGAAGATACTCAATGTGAATGTGGAAGAACTATAAAATGGTTAAATAATTATCAAAAACATTTACAAACAAAATATCATAATTCAAGAGTTTAACATTTTCATCGTGTAATAATTTGTTCTATATAAATGGAGTCTCAAAAGAAATGTACAAAGTGTCAAGAAGAGAATAGAAAAGACTGTTATTGTAAGGAATTATATGATAAAAATGGACAAATTAAAACTTTAGAAGAGAAAAAAGTGTTACTTTTGTAAAGAAATTAAAAATATTTCTGAATTTAATAACTGGCAGTATAGTAAAGATAGAAAAAGATGCTTTTTGCAAAGATTGTGCTAAAAAAATTTTCAGCGAAAGTTATAAAAAACGAAATGCCTTGTGAATATGAAAAAAAGATTTTACAATGGTTACCTAGTTATGCTAAAACATTTACAGACAAAATATCATAATTCGAGAGTTTAACATTTTCATCGTGTAATTTAGATATTCTATAAATCAGTCGAGATTCTGCCATATTTGTAGTAAAATGATTTCCGTTGTATAAAATATTCAAAGATTCTTTCATTTGGTTGTAGAGATTTATACTATTTGGATCTCCTTGTCTTAATAAAATTTCCATTTCTGGGTAATCAATTTCAAGTTCTTTCAATCTTTTCGGTATTTCTCTCTTTTGAGCTCTGATAACGTAATAAGGATATTCCCACATGTGATTCTTCTTAATTAATACAAAAACATGGTGTTTTTTCTTAGCAAAATCTTTACAAACAAGGTCTGGTTTCATTAAGTCAATTTTTACACTTTGTTTTGCGATTATTTCCGTTTTTATTTCATCTTTAATTTGCAAGTGTTTAACTTCGTCCTCTAAATATTTAATCTTGTTTTCAAGTTTGTACTCACCAAATTTACGAATACTTGGCAAAACTTCTTTTGTAACCCAATTTTTGAAGATTTTTGCCTCTTTTTTATGTGATCTCAAAATTAAAGAAATAAAGTCCAGATTCATTGATAAAAACAGTGTCAGGATGAAGATTGTTAAGGGGCCATTCGAATAGCCCTTGTTTTTTAAGTAAAAATATTGAATTTTGTCATCATCATCAAACATTTAATTTAATTGCGTTTTTTGTTTTTTCATAAACCTAATATTTCACAAACATCTTTAGCCTTAAACCAGATTACATTGATTTCGTCTACAATCGTTACAATGTCTTTATTATTGAATATAAGTTGATTATTTATTGGATCTACAACTGTCTCCATTTAGATAGAAAAGAAATTTTAACTAGTAATTTTTATTTTGAGAATAAAGCCCAGATTCATTAATGAAAAACAGTGTTTTTTTTGAAAGTTTGAAGGCGGGGGCGAATCACCCCTACCTTCAGAAATGTATGTTTTCGAAGCTTTTTTTATATTTTGGGGGTCCATTTTATTCCTTTTTCAATCTTAAATATATTGTTGTTTTACTCTCATTATTTAATAGATTTCCTTCAGAGTCTTGAATAGTCAGAACGATTTTTTGAATTCTTTTAATAATTTTTTCTAAATTGGGAATATAATCGATTTCATTCGGTTTTTCATGATTTTTGATCCATAAGCAACATTTGGGAAAAATGTGTACAAAATTTCAGATTCTTTTGTGTAAATGTTCGGTATGATTTTCAAAAACTTAGGTTCAACGAGATTACAATGTACTTCAATTACATCGAACGGTCTAAATTTTGGCGTTTTATTTTCCTAAATATACCTGATTTGGCTCACATAGTTTCTTGAACAAACCCTAACAAATCTACAATAATTGCTGAAAACATTATTCTTACTGGTGATTTTATTTGAATTTTATTAGAGAGATAATTTTTTTGCATTTTCAAACTTGTTTTCGTCAAAGTTTAAAGATTAATCTGATTGTTTGAATGTTTTCAGATAATTTTTAAGGGAATTTTTTATTTGATCGAAAGTATAATATCCTTTGTTTAAAACCATAGTATTTTGTTATGTTCTTCTCACTTAAATCCTATGCAATAAGGAGAACTTTCACTAATATTTATTACAAAAAATTGGTCAGAATAAAAACCGCTTTAAACCGATAAAAATAATTTGATTCTTCCTCTAAGTGTATAGGATGTTCCAAGTTTAAAAATAATTGAGAGCTTTTCTGAAGTCAACTTGAAACAGCTTCATTTTTCGCAAGCGTTGCTTCAAGATGAAAATCTTCTATTTAAATGGAAGAATTTTTTAAAGCAAAAAGATCAGATAAAACTTCAAACGTTTGAAGAAAATAAGAAAGATCAACCAATCAGATTGTTAATTGTTGGTTCAAGTGGATGTGGAAAAACAACTTTATTATTGAATTTTATCTACAATAGGTTGATTTCTTATTCCAATTTGTATGTTTTTAGTAAATCTTTAGAAACAAGACGCCTATAAAAAATTACAAGAAAGATTTGAAAATATTGAGAAAAAACTTAAGCAAAAAGGTATCACATTTTTATAATGCCTCTGAGGACATAGTTCCATTAAGCGAGAGTGTAAACCCCAATTCGTTAATCGTTTTTGATGATTGTATTTTGGAAAAATCAGGACGTTATTAAGGAATATTTCGCGTTTTGTCTCGTCACCAAAAACATATCTTGTATTCTATCTTTCCCAATGCTTTTCAAAGGTTTGATAAACAAGTTATAAGAAATAATCTGAATATGTTGTGTATTTTTTAAGCCAAGATGATCACTATTCGAGAAAGAAAGATTTATAACAATTATGTGGGATCTGATATGAGTTTTAAACCCAATTTAATGAGCTGTGTGATAAAAATTTTGGAAGGAAAGACTACGGAATTTTTAACTATTAATCTAACTTTGAAGCCTAAAAATGGTAAATATTTGAATAAATTTTCTAATATAAATGCTGCTCAGTGGGTCTGGCAAATCTACTTGATAAAATATTTGTTACAATTATTTTTACATTATCTTTACTTTTTATTTACATTATGGAAAGCAACTGAAAAACGGTAAATCTGTTCACGTTTTACGTTCCACGTTCACGTTTTTACGTTCCACGTTCACGTTTTTACGTTCCACGTTCACGTTTTACGTTTCCACGTTTTCGTGTTCCACGTTTCAAAATTTTCCTAAATAAATGGTGAACGTAACTTCTGAAGAAGCGAAAAAACTTGATCAAATCGAAAAGAAATTAATCAAAGAGAATTTAAAAGAAACAGATTCCGAATTGATGAAGAAGAACAAGAAACTTATTCAAAAAATTAATCAACCTGTAACTTCTGCAATAAAAAATGTTGAGGGCAAAATTGAAAATGTTTTTAAGCGATAATCAAAATTTAATGAATTTGGTTCCAGTTGTACGACAATTTGCCGATATTTCGATTCCAGAATCTGAGTTTGGAATTGCCAAAATTACCATCTTCAACACCATTTAGACCTCGAATCATTGAAGACTCTACCATAGTTGAAACCAATAAGTCCTGGAACAACGGATATAATAATTGGTGAAAATTGGTAAAAAATTCCTTCCTAGAGTAAAAGGATGATAAATTTGGTTTGTATTGGGATAGAAAAAAGAAAAGTTTTATGATTGGAAAATTTACCCGTTAATTTTGAACAAAATGATATAATTATTAATGAAAAAATGTACGAAGGTACTCAAGGTTTATGGGAGATTATTAACAGACAATGACGTTCCAAAAAGATAATTTATATTCTGACAGAAGATTTGAAAAAGTATACAGAAATTTTATGGGAATCTGACTCAATTTACAAAAATAATGATCCATCTACTAAGAAGCCTAAGTCAAGTAGAGGTAAAAAATATATCAATTTGATTAAACCAATTTGGGAAAAACGAATCGAAAGGATCAGGTGTAAGAAAATACAATGATAATAAGATTGAGTACAGATATTATCGGACGATTTGACAAAACTCGATGGAATTATAAATTATATTTATGCTCAAGAGAAGGCTGGAAACAACAATTTTTTGAACGAAAAGAAAGCGATTTAAAGATTTTATTTCGAACAAACTTGATGAATTGATTGAAAAACCTGATGGAATTAAATATTTAAAGCGAGTTTTGCCAGCAATAAGTTCATCTATGATTGAAGGTAGCGGACTTTTGGAATGATTTTATCAACAATTTACCTTTTGAATTACACGTACCAACTTATCAGTATCTGGGGCCTGGCACAAAACTCGAAAAAAGACTACAAAGAGGAGATCCTGGTATAAATAAATTAGATCAAGCTGCTATGGAACACGATATTTTTTATGCAAAACATAGTGACACAAATTCCAGACATATAGCAGATAAAGTTTTGCAAGATAAGGCAATGGATAGATTTTTATCAAAAGATGCTAGTTTAGGTGAAAGATTTGTTTGCACTTCCAAACAGTTGGAGCAATGTTTTTGAAGAGAAAAACTAGGAATGGGAATTGAAGAGAATCTTGGAAATTCTTAACTATATAAATGGAGGTGAACGTAAATTTTCAGCAAAAATCAGAAAGAAAAAATAAAATCCGCTTTTAAGAAAAAAATACCCGGGTCGTTAGTATTCAATTTAAAATAGATCAACTAAAAAATGGCGAAAGATAAGATATTTTTAACAAATTAGACAATACAATAAACTCGAAAAACATAAGAAAAACAATAAAGGAACCAGAATAGAATTTTCTTATAATTCAGTTGAAAGAACTTAAAAATGGTGGACTTTTGAAAGATTTATTAGATTTTGGAGAAAATATTCCAGTTGTTAAAAAAGTTGTTCTCTTATGTTCGTAAAGCTGCTCCAATCGTTAAAAAAGGATGTGATTCCTATTGTTCGAAACATTTTAAATTGGTTAGATAATGAGTTGGAAGATGTTACAGGATCTGGATTAGATGAAAAAAACTTTGAATTACGTGAAATCAAAACATTAAAAAAAATTTGAACCCTTAACCATTCGGAGAATTGGAAAGAAATCTGCAAAAATATTAAACATTTTAGAGGAATTTTCATGAAGAGATACATTACCGAAAAAGTTAAGAAATTTGAATGTGGAAATTGTGAATTTAGACTCGATTTATGGGGAGTGGAACGCATTGGGTTTGTTATTATAAAAAATGATAAGAATGCATGTTATTTTGATTCGTATGGAAGAATTGAGGACAAACCACCTATAGAATTGATCAAATATTTGAAAAAATCAAGCGTCTACTACAATGACTCTCAGATTCAAGACTTTTAAAGATCCCCCAATTTGTGGACATTTGTGTGTTTTTGTTTTGAATGAACTGAGTAATGGTAAAGATTTTAAAGAAGTTGTTAACAAATTATTGCTTAATAAATATGGGATTCACAAAATATTTTTGACGTATTTGGAACACAAATTATTCAAAATGTAGATAATAGTTTGAATTTTGATAGTTTGAGAAATGAGTTTTGATAACAAGTTAGAAAATTTATTACAAAACCTTCCAGATTCAGATACGTTTGCTGTCGAGATTGAAGATTTTTAAAGCAGAATATGATAACAAACTTGTAAATTTCATGAGTTCAAATGAAGTTGCTGATAAAATAAAAACATTGGAAAAAAGAAGTTGATGATGGTGTAAAAAAATTATTTACCAATTTAATGTCTCATATCGAAAAAGCTGATAAAATTACTGAAGCGATCAAAGTTGAAAAGAATTATGTTAGTTTGGCTAATAAAAAAAGAATTGTCGGTGTTCGACCTGGTATTGACAAACATGATGTTGTTGTTAAAGAACAAATTTTAAAACCTCTAAAATTATCAGAAAACATCGATATTGTTGATTTTACATGATCCGAATGTTAAAAATGCCTTAGATTTTAAAGGAAAAAGAATTTAGCGGTGTTAGTAAAGGAAAATTAATCCATTTGATGTTGTTGTAATGATTCAATTAGAAGATCCTATTTAAAATGTTTAAATGAACTAAAACAAAATTATGGAGAATCATAAACAGCATGTTAAAAGATTTTACAACAGAAGTCTATGACAAGTTAGAAGCCAGAAATAGAAGATCAGTAGACGATGTTGGTGAAATTAATGAAAAACTTACTAATTTTAAAGAGTCTTTTGATAAGTTTAGTTTAGATGCTACGAAAACTTTTGAGAATATTGGTCATAAATTTGTTGAATACAATGATTCTTATGCTGTCAAATTTCAAAAATTAGAAAAAAAAAAACTTAAATTAATATGGAGGAAGATCTTACTGAAATAGGTATTCGCGTAGGGTTTTATGCATGATTAAAAATTTTCCTTATATAAATGGCGTCTCATTATTGTGTGAGATGTAAAGAAAAAACTGCAACACAATGATATATAAAATACTATGCAAAACATCAATGGAGTTAAAAGAATTTCGGGAAAAATGTGCTGAATGTAACTCAAAAAAAGAGTCAATTTATAAAAACTTGAAATTTTTTCTTAATAAATAGAGATGGCGGGGACATTACAGTGCCTTTCGATCTTTTTATAATGCAACACGAAAGAGATTTGAAAAAAGAACATTGGGATGACATTTCTCAAAAATATGAATTATCCGAAGATATGATGAGATTATACGTAAACAAATTGAATTGGTTATAACATTGCCTAAATATCAAACTCTGTCCCCAGAGTTCATTCAAAGAAAAATATACATTATCAATTAAAAGATCATATGTCTGTTCTTTGTCTCTATCAACACTTGAGTCTAAAGTTTTTGGATGAAAATAAAGATACAGTTGATTGGAACAATATTATAGATAGCGGTTACTATCCTGTGCAGATTTTATTGAAATATGTGGCCGAAATTGCAAAATTTAAGGAAGAGAGATCCTGAATATGACGAAGTAGATCATTAAAAAATGACTCTAATTTATATCTTTTCTTATAAAAACGTACATTAGATCGATGAAAAAAAATGATATCTTTCTTATACATGATGTTTAAATTTTCTCTTATTAAATGGTGGACTACAGAAAAGTATGCTAGTGATATTGAAAGGGCGGAGTTTAAAAATTTCTATCCAATTAGTAAACAACATTTGAATGAACCGAATAAAAGAAACTGAGTTTAATATTGATTTTGGAGATAACTTTTGCTCGTTCTAACTTCCAGTTTTATATTTCTGGAACTTTAACAAAACAAAGATGGTCAAGCATATCTTGGAACTGATAATGTTAGATTAATCCGATAATTTTATACCGTTTTTATTTTCTAAGATTGAAGTAAGAAAACACAATAAATTGATAGAAGAAGTCGAAAAACTGTGGTCAATTAAGCACAATTAAAGGAACTATTTGTTATTCCAAAAGTGATGTATTTTCAAACAGTTTTGAATCAACTTTTAAAATTTGGACAATTTGAAGCGGTCGGTGATTTAGCACATTTCGGCTTAGGATTTTTTGAAAATGTTACTATTCCGATCTATAAAGGAGGATTTTAATCTAAGTTTTTATAAGAGCAGAAGACGATGATGTTGATTCTGAAGACTGCAAACTGGAAATGTTATGCCTGTTGATGGCAAAATTACAATTAACGAGTTTTTCATTAGAGTTCCAATGATTGATTATAAAACCACGAGTAAAAATTCAGTTGATTGATGAAATTATAAAATCTCAAAAACATCACGTTTAATTTTCTAGATTGGCAATGTATTGAACAAAAAGGTATTTCCGGAACAACTTATTCGTTCGATATCACAAATATTTATAGAAATATCTTCAATACCCAAGTTCGTTATCATTGGTTTTCAAACAGATAGACAGAATAATCAAGAAAAGAATCCTTCAAAGTTCGATAGTTTGGATGTAAAAAATATCAGAGTTAAAATTGAATGGTTCTTATTATCCAGATGAATTACAAAATTTAAACATTTCCGGTGGTCTTTTCAGAATCATGTATCAGATTGTATCAAGATTTTAAGAAAGTTTACTACAAAAATATGGAAATGTATTACAACCCCAAAGAATTTATAGCAAATAGACCCATTTATGTCATTGATACAACAAAGAGTTTGACAAATATTTTCTAGTTCAAAGAACGATATAATTATTCAATATGGATTTTCAAAATGCTGTTACAAACGCGATTTGTTATGTGGTTGTGGTTTCTGAGAAATTTTTAGCCTATGATTGTGATTAAGAAACGATATTAGAGAAATTCAGTAGTAAATGATGATGTTCATATTGTTCTCTTTCATTCCTTCTAAAACTTTAAAAATATTACTGCTTTCGCTGATGAAAAATCTCGATTTCTTCCGTAATAATCTTTGTAATCATAGACAAAATATCCTAAATAGTTGAATAATAAAATAAAATCATTTCTTTTTATCTCGGTAGTTGAAATATAAACATAAACATTTGCGCTGAAAAATTTATATCTCGGCAGACTTAGTTCCATAGCTTCCATTTATTCTTTTTGTAAATGGAAGAGTATAATGCCAACTGTTACAAGTGTTATAATAGAGGAGAAATTATTGATAAAAAGATTAGTTTGTAGAGATTGTAATTTAATTTTTGTATGAAAGACCTAAACCTAAGAAAATTTCGAAATAAGCTAACACATTTGAATAATCTGCTTAGAAAATTACAATATGGAGATAAGAAGCAAACAAAATTTGTCTCAGAATTTAGAAAAAAGAACAAAAATTTTTACTTATCTCTTGGAACCGTTGACAAAATTATTTTCCTTTTCAAAGAATACATTAGGTTTGTAGGTTTAAATACACACGTGTTATTATGAGATGATTTTACCTATAATCTTTCACTATTTAGGACATTGAATTTGACTACGATTTTAAACCTGAAATCTTTGATGATTTTTATAGTACATTTGGAGAAAGTAAATGAAGAACCTCGTGAAAAGAATGCGGTTTTACTCACATTCTCCCCGACTTCTCGAAGTGATTGTTAGCAAATTTCATTATTTCCGTTTATAGATTTTTTATTAAGATTTCTGGATTTTTTCATTAAAACAGCTTATAAATGTAGAAGCAAACATTGAACAGTAAAACAGCTAAAGATTCGGTTATTTAACATTCGTGATTTCTCAGATTTGTTTATGGTTCAATGGACAGTATTTTACATTGATTTTCTGACTGTCCCAAAAGTGGTTAGGAACCCCTTACTGTTTGATTTTACAGATTCGTTTATTGTCCTTTTAAACAGTATTTTCCCTTGATTTTCTGTCTGTCCCAAAAGTGGTCTAGAAACCCTAACATTCATTACTCTACTTATATATTGTATTATATTATATATTATATATATATATAATATAATATTATATTATTATTATATATATATAATTGTATAAATGGCAATAGTCTTAATTTAATTTCAATTAAAACATTGAATCACAAAAAAGTACTTGCTCTCGCCCGGGGTGCATTTGTGTGTGTGATATATATATATCCACACACATATGGTATATATATATATATATATCATATACACATATTGTATAGTATATATATATATATCTTGGAGAATACAAAAGTTACCTCAAAAACAAAAAAATATCCTCAATACACGGCACGCACTGCAACATATATCCAACAAATATTTATTATAAACCAATAATATAAATAACAAACCAAAAATAATGAAAAAAAGGCCTGAAAAAATTAAATCGATTATAAACTAATCTTTCGGTTTATTGCAGAGATGAAAGGTTGGACTCATATGTAACCTCGTGTTATATTTCTACTAGTTAAAAGCACTTTTGCTTAACCTTGAATCTGGCTGTTGAGTTACTCAAACTCTAATTCATGTAGAAGTTCGCAGGGAACTAGAAAGTGAAATTACAGGGTACCAATTCGTATAATTGAAGATGAAGTGTGGAGAAAAGCTACTCTACAATTGAATAGAGCTCTTCATTTACCGACGGATGAGAGCCGGGTTTGTTGTTCTAGTGTCTGACAAACTCTGTTTCTTTACGAAATACCTACAACAAACAAGCACGGCAATTACTACCGCTAACAACAGAAGCACAGTTAATTGCACCTCATCCCCACTCGTTTACTATATCCACTACTATTTGGGACTGAAATTTTATTAGTTTTGCTTGA